>NW_009634580.1:0-40220 GCF_000690535.1 Cariama cristata | reverse complement strand
AGCCGGGCTGCTGCCATAGCAGATGGTGAAGAAGAAAGTGGAGGTGGGACCTGTGAGATTTAAGATTTCTGTTTACCTAGACTAAGTTAAGCGGCTGCAAAGGATGTGGTAAGTTGTGAATGCCTGAGGAGTATGGGCTCCTTCTCGGCACTGCTGTATGTCAGTGAGGAAATGGAGGGAAAAGGTGGGTCTGAGGTAGAGGAAGTCACATGGGAGATAGCTGGGGGGACAAGGAAGGAGAAAAAATGGAATAAGGAAATTAAAGAGAAAATGGAGACAGAAGTAAACATTGTAAAGAAGTTGGTGGCCTGCACAAAGTGAGCTTTCATAGTGAGCTTCTCCTCAGTACGTGTAAGCAGGGCTGGTTTCAGATGCAGAGAGGGAAGGCCGCAGGTGTTTACACTGGCGGGGATCCTGGAGGGACAGTGGGCAGGGTATGGTGCGAGTCTGGTTTTGTCTTTGTTCATTTGCCTGTTTTAGTATTGAGCTTGTTTTCTTTAAGCTTTTACATTAGCAAAAAGGAGGTTTCCATAAACATCTGTAGCTGTTTAGCCTTTGGGGCACATTTACCAGAGTTTTAACAGAAACAAGTCTGTCAGGTATAGGTTATTTTGTACCAAGGGAAGAGAAAGGACACAACTGAACTTCACAGTCCATTGGGCTGTCCCTCCAGGATGACCCTCCTCAGCCTGAGGAACCCTATCTCCTACTGTCCCTTTGAAATCAAACCCTGGATACACGTGAGGAGGCAAATGAACTGGAAGTTGAGTCCTGGCACACAACTCAAGAAAGAGCAGTCAGAGAGAAAATCATCGTGGGGAGAAAAAGGGAGTGGAAATCAACTGTCTGGTTTCACCTGGAGTTCAGTCCTGTCAAAACACAGTAATAAAACAGCATGATGCTTCTCGACCATTAGGTTAAAAGACCAAAAAAACCCGACCAAACAACAAAAAAACCCCACCTAGTAATTTGTAAAACAGCATAAATTATGGGATCGTGAGGTAATCTCAAGTACTTTCTTGTGGTAAAATGTCTGCTCTGCTTTTTTTCTTACACTTTTTATGCTTAATTTTGCTTCTAAATTAGTACTGTTGATACCAGTTACACACATGCTCTTCGAGTATTAACATGAAAATGTAAGTTCATTTCAGGAGCTGCTGGAGGGTGGATGTTTTTCACATCTTGTAATCCTTGTTTACGTTATGCTCTATCTATTAAGTAAAATACAGTTTGAGTGCAGTAGCTGAAATGAGAGGTTTATATTTTAAGGTGGGGTTATGTTTAGAGAAATAATTGTTAGCTACATCACTGAGAAAAACAAATACATAGTTCATTTTCTTTGGGTTTAAAGCCAGACAAGACGTGTAATAACTTATTCTGACCCCCTGCAAAGGCTGTTGCATTTAGTTACCTGCCTGAAGGATCTCAGGACACTTTGGAAGAGAGGTCTGCAGCCAGTTTCTCACTTTGTTACTGCAGTTTGATATCCAGTGTATTGGACTCAAGTTTGAAGCTTAAATGGAGCATGAAGTTTTGTAGGATTTGTTTCTCAGTGTTTGGCATCCTTCCCTTGAAATCACGGTTCTGCCCAAATTTGCTAAAAACTCAGCCTTGGCCTAACCACTTAGTTCTGTGAAGCCTAGGGCAAGACTAGCCCTAGTTTTATGGGTTTATTACAAGTATTATTGTGCTACTTGGCTAAGTTTGGTGTGAAAATACTTTCAGTGCTACCCTGCTTCTTTACTTTCACCTATCTGATCATTTTAAAAATTAAATAAATTTTAAAGAGAAATCAGTTGCATGTTAGGTTATATAAATTGTGTAATCTTTTAATCCACAAATCATAGTTGTATAATATAGGCAAGCACACTTGGAAAAAATACTACTTTATGTCTGACTGTTTTTTTTCCTTTGATGGCATGCCCGTTTTTAGCATTTGCTGTCAGGGGAAATTAATGGCAAAACTTTTATATTTCAAGTGATACAAAATTTGGCAAACAATATAGACCACCAATTTATTCCTAAATATGGATTTATTGTTAAACATAGTCTAATTATGCATGTTAATATGCTTAATGAATATTTTGCTGTTCGTATCAACTCTTCTAATAGTCCCTGCTCTGGTTTTTATGGTGTTAAATTACTGCTTTTATACATTGCTTATTCAAGGAAGAATTATTTATCAAAATGTAAGTGTGGAAAAATAATCTTTTTGAGATTGGTTTCTCGCAAATCCTATGACAGCAAACTAGAGGATTATAATTGTCCTTCTCTTTCATTTCTTAACAGCTTTGAGATTGTAGTTACTTATTTTACCTTGCAGCATTTTTCTAGTATATAAACCAGGTATTTGCTCAGCACACTGCCTGGAGAACAAAATGGGAGTTTAAAATGAAACCTTCCATTTTACAAAGTTGATATAGACCACACAATAAACTTAAGTAAGTACCGAAAGTACCCACTTCGTGTCATTATGTTACACATCAGGATGCATAAAGTACAACTTGTGGGTGAAAGTTGCCCCCTACTGTCTGACGTGACATTTGCATACAGCATAGTAATTCACACAATTTGAGATTATTTTGCCTGCTGTTTCTTTAAAGAACATATTTTAATTCTAAATTTTAGGATTTCGTATGAACATACGGTACATACAAGATCAGATGTTACAGGAAGAAAATGAGCTCGAAGAGTGCACCAGTGAAAGCCAACAGGTAGCACTGAAAAGGTTAAACACTAAAATTAAGTGAGCTGCTTAGTTTTATTTAGGCCTGTACATGAGTGTGAAGCAGACCCAGCATTTAACTTTTGTATTTTTTTTCCTACATATATTTATATATATATTTATATACATATATTTAAAAAATGGAGGAATTAAATTGAAATGACCTTATTGTTCTTCCTACTTGTTTATTGCAACAGAAATTTCATGGGTTTGTACACTACCATTCAATGCATACAATGTTAGATAAAAGATGAAAAGCCAGTTTAGGAGGGGAAAACAGAGATTACACAAGGAAATAAATGTGTAATTAACACAAATGTTATTGAGATATTGATTGGTGTTTCATATATATATAAGACTTGGAGTTAAAAAATGTAATTTTCAGGGAATATATATCTGTGCTGGTGTTACGAACCTTTAAAGGGATTTGGTTTAAAATATTCGTTTTCAGTGTCTAGTTAGCTGCTGTAGACTACCCCTTTCTGATCTCTTATTTCAATTATACAGTAATGGTAGAGTACCCTTCTATGATCAGTAACCATCACAGATGGTTAATTGGAGTAATTTTTTTGATTGTTCAAATCATTGTGGACATTAAGAAACAAACAAATATACAAGCTTTTAAGTTTTTAAAACACAGCTTTTCAGAATACTGTAAACTATCTTTTTGTTTATCCCTTAAATAGTACTAGTTAGTTCAGCTTAACTACCTATGGATACTTACTGAGAATTTGTCAACAATGCGAGTTAGCAGTTCAAAATCATTACATGCGTAAATAATTTAAAGACTGAGGAGATATTAATCACAAATGCCAAACCTCTGGGAAGCATGTAAAGCATTGTCCTAGTCACAATATGAGTATGTGTTCTTATTTATACCACACAAATGGTACTTGAAAACAGCTACAGTGGTAACAAAACAATTGCAATGTCTATGCTTTCAAATTATGTCTGTCAGAACAATTTGCATGTAAAGATCTTAAATAATTCAGTAATAAATGCCAAACATAACATTGTAGCAGATGACAACTGATATCACATTGCTATTACTAAGATTTATTACATTGTTATTATTAAGTTTCAGATACCATTTCTGTTGGATATTTTTATGAAATAACAGGTTTTTTTTAATCCAGCCTTTCATTTGCAGTTTCCAACCAGGAATCCTTAAAGCATTTTACATACTGTATAGCACATAGAAATTATTTTGAAAAGAGAAAAAGTAGGAAAAAAAATGGCTGGAGGGAATTGGTGGGAGTTGAAGATACATCAATGGCAAAGTGGCAACACAACTGTATGAGGACTGAGATTGCAGGGATAATGGTGTATTTTTGAAGGCAGCACACATTCTTTTCCTCTCAGTCCTAGCACCTGTCGCTCCTGTCTGTACTACTTAATTTTTGTAGAAGACCTGTTTCTCTTTTTGAGGACTCATTGCCACTGTTGGGGAGCTATCAACCAGGAGTGGCAGCTTCTCCTTGGATCTTGCTCAAAGTGTTAAGCTTTGCATGCCTACAGGGGACAACAGGACAAGTTTAAGGAACAGAAATCCATGGAGGCTTAATAAATACTTAGAAACCACTTGTGGCTCAGAAATGCCCTGAGCTGAAAATAGGTAGAGGGTGAGAGAGAGTGTTAGGCGGATGTGTTATATATTCTTTCCCTGTTGTTATTATTTAGGCACTCTTAGACATTGCAGCAATCAAGATAATCAGCTGGATGGACCTTTGATCTGACTCCGCAATATAAATTTAAAGTCTTTTATATTGAAACATTGATTAGCCTCTTGGTTGTTAGGCTTTCTACTTTGTTGCCCAAAAGAGCTCTCCAACAGTATACTGCATTCAGCATAGTCCCGCTTGGGACAACAGTATAGCAGATGCTTTTAAACTGGAAAAAGAACAAAAAGCAATCAGGAACTGACATTATGAAAGCCGAAGCACAATACAGGTCATGTATTCTAATTGGTCAGGTTCTTTTTTCTTGAATTCCTTGCATGCCAGAGGTTGTGAACTGTACAGTTTTAAGTTTGGGGTCACAGTGGAACGTAGCTATTCTATAACCCAGTAATCAAATTATCATGCTGTGGTTTGCTGACTTGCCACTATCTCTGTTCTTCCAGCCACTATTATAATTTCAAGAATTTAGGGTTTAGTACATATACTTTGAAGTCATTAGTCTATGTGAAAATACATACTTGAACAAGCAACCACTGTGTTGCACAAGTTTGAACTTCCTCTCATCTAAACTATGATGCGGTCCCAAAATGTTCAGTTTAACAAGGTTTCACTGTAACCCAAACCTACACTGTAAATTTATCTGCATTAAATTAAAAATAAAAATAACAACATAACTCATATTTGTAAGCATTCACAAACAGGGTCAGACCAAGTAACAGATCTGACTCAGTATTTCTGAAAGGATGTAGAATGATCAACCTAAAAAGCAGGCATCTCACAATATTAGAGACGTCTTTCTTGGAAAAAGAAGAGAGAGAGGGAACAAAGTGAAATATTTTAACCCTAGAAACTTAAAGAAAGGTTGACCAGATATTTGAAGAGGAGATTTTTCCAAGGGTCCAGGGTTTTACTTTTTGACATTTACTATTGTAGTCCAGATCTTACCATATGTATGAACGTTGAGTCACTCCTTAATTTCACTTTTATATTGTCACCCTTACATCAAATTTTATTGAGTTCATTGCTCTTCTTCTGGCACAAGCATCATTACCAGCATGTTTTATCTTGTTTATATCTACCATGTTCCTTTTTTTTTTCTGATCAAAGTGACCAGAAGTGAAACCCTACCATTAGTTGAGTATATAGCTGTGTATATTTGAGATGATATGGTGTATAAATTTAAAAGCATGTACTAATACGCAGTATAAATGCAAATGTGATATAAAGTATTGACTTTTTGTATTTTCCTCTATATTTTCACCCTATAGATCATCAATCTTAACATATTCCTTAGCTGGTATAGCACAGAAACTGACTAAATTCTTCTATTGATTGTGCCTTGGATCAGCATAAAAGCAGCAAAAAAGAGAGATATTGCACCGGGCAATCTGAAGTATCTCTGGGCAAAGGCTGGTTTTTGTTTTGTTTTCAAATTAATACCAAGGTCCTGTTTAAAGAAACAAATTCCTACTCATGTCAATACATTTACTGTAGTTTCCCATTATACCTTGTTGCAATTTATTTCCTTCTTCACTAGATGCAACATATTTGACTGAAAAGTAGTTGCAATAATGTGGAGTTTTCTGGAAAGTCATGAATACCTTATGTGAGTGGAAATGTGTTCGGTTGCCTGTTGCTCCACAGCCATTAATCTGATGAATAGAGAGTTTGCACATGGGTTCACTCAGAGAGTTAACATCTGATTTTACATGGAAATATTTGAAAGAAAAAGTACAGCGTAGCCTGAAGCCTATTAGAAAGATTTTGAGAGATTTATTCAATGCAGTTTCTTGCCTTGGTTCCTATTGTCTACTTAAAAAATTGTTGTTTTGAGATGTGAAATGAAATAAGGGGAAACAACTCAAACAACGTTTCTACTGGACAAAAAAAAAAAAAAATCCCTTAACTCAAACACATACAAAACCTGTCGGTTTTCATTACTCATCTGTTGTTCTACTATTTCATTATCATCTACATTAAATCAGATGATTCCTCACCTCTGCACTGGTGATTTGGAGATAAAATAAAGGGGCAGGAACTACCTTCATTTATCAACATGAAATAACATCAGCATTTGTACTGGGATAGTATTTATGTCAATAATTCATTTTTAGAACAAAGAATGAAAAGAAGTAGTAGTTATCCGTTCTCTCTGTGGAGATAAGTGCTTGATGTAGAAGCCACTAGTCAGCTGAACATCTTAAGTTACAGGGCAATACTGAATCTCAGATCTTAACATGATGAATTCAGGAAATCTTCAAACCAAAGTTGTGTCCCTGTTTGCTGCTTCTGTTATTAACTTTTGAATTCATCGACACTGGGATGTTGTTACTTAGAGTTGGAGAGAATGTGAAATAGGTGGGACGTGTATTCATTAGCTTAACACGTGTAATGACCCGTTATTAGTAAGACTGTAAATACTCAGCATCTGACAGTTACCTCACTGTTTCCTTATTACAGTGCACTGGATATGGAAGATTGGAATAATACTTGATTGGAATTTCCCTTGCTTCTTCCCATTATGTTTTTAAATGGTATTGAAGAGACTTAGGACTTGAAGCTAACTCTCATGCAATCAGAAATTGCATTGCTTTGGCAAAGGATAGGTCATGTTGCATTCACATTGTGTACTTGGCTTTAAAAGCGAGACTAAATGCACCACTTGAAAATCCTTTGCCTTCTCCAGTTTGCTATTTAAGATGCTGTTTGCCTCAAATTTTTTTAAGTCTAATTTTAGATCTTTTCTGACCCGAATTGGTAAATTGTCTTAAACAAGCTCGTTTTGATACAAAAGACTGAGTGAAATAACTTGTTCTGTGTCTAATGTCTTTGGCCTAAAATCTGATGCTTGCTCATTTCTGAGTAAATTCAATTCCTTAATACAGTTGTACATACAGTTTTGGGTTGGTTTTTGTTGTTGTTGTTGTTGAGAGTTAAATTTGCTGACTTCTACAGATTTTCTAATTGCAAATAGCTGTGAACTATGCTCAAATGGCAGCTGAGTGTCCTTAGATTATAAACATGTAACGTTCATATTCTGATCTATGCTCCGTTGCATATGTGGTGCTGCCCACAGAGACCAGCTAGCCCATGTGCCTGCAAGGTAAGCCAGGACTGTTTAGATAGTTCATGACAGAGAGCCAAAGGCAAGAAAATGAAAGCTTATTTCTTTACTTTTAACTGCTCCTATAAATAGCAAACATTGACTATGCACAAAAGCCTCAGATCCTTCAGACACCACTTGGAATGTTTGGCTGTGACTTGTCTTCTAAGAAGCTTCCATAGGAAGGCTTCATTTTCTTGGTAGATTTTCATGTATTGGAACAAAGCTTGTTTCAGAGCAGGCTTTGCCTTCATTTAGCTTGGTCATTGACTTTGGAAGATTATAAAAAGATACAGGCTGTGGAAAAAAGGGGCTTTGTTGCCCTGCTGAAGGGTGAAAAATAAAGCCACAGATAGAATAAGAGTGAAGAGTAAAATAATGCTGTGAAATGAAATGTTGGTGGGGGAAAAGTCTTTAACTCTGAGCTGCAGTCACATCTTATAATGCAATCTTTTATAAGATGATGTCTCCAGAAACAAGTTATTCCAAATGGGCCATTGTTGAATTGAGATGAAATTACTCCTATTATATTTCTTTACCTGACGTCTGAGAGATACAACAATAGGTACATATACTCAGAGTGTGTTTTTTAAATGGGATATTGACACCTATCAGCTGCTTGTGAAAATTTCCATCTGTGTTCCCTTGATTGATAAGAAAATATGCTGTTTGCAGATCATATCCTGTTGTTCTATTATGAAATTGCATTTACTTAAACTTGGCTTTCCAGAAGAAGTCAAATGCTCTTGAATGGATAAAAACACTGTATTTAAAGAGCATTTTGAGTAAGTAAATTCTTTAACATCGTAATATATATTGTCCAGAACAATTGCGGAATATATATATGCCCTGGAGTTAATACATGGATGTGTGTGGCAGATGCAAGGCCTGCATATGGATGTTCAAATCCACATCAAGGCTTGTATCAACTCAGCGTGATACAGCAATTGAGAATGGCTGTTTGTACAGCTCTGGTCAGCATTAGCAAAAAAAAAAAAAAAAGCAGGATTTGCATTCCACAGTGGTGTTGTAAGTCAGCCTCTGTAAACCTTCCTTCATGTGGGTGAACGTCATTCTTCAGGCACATCCTTGGTTTAGACCAACTGTGACTGACAGGGATAATGTGTTAATCTGACAGCTAATCTTGCTAAAAAATGGATTAACTTCTATGTACACGTGACAGAAAATATCTAGCAAGAGGCATGATGTTGCTTTTCAAATACTCTGTTCCAGTGGACGATGACTCCTTTTGTTCAAGGGGACAATCTGCTTATCAAAAATGGGTTATACTTGCTTCTGCTTCTTGAAGAAAGACGGCTTCTTGTTGCCATTTAACCTCAGAAAACTTTCTGAGTTTTTTCCTCCCTGATAATTCTTCTTGACATCTTCGTATCATCAAAGTTAACTATCTTGCGCATAAAGCTATTGAGGATGCAAAACCATCTGTGAAACATGCCCTGCAGTTAAATACTTCCCAAATCAGGATTAGCGGTCACTGTTTTCTTTTGCTGTTTTTTTTTTCCCCAAGGAAAAAAAAAAGCATGAGTCCTTAAACAGACGATCAATTTCTGATTAACTGAAATGACCCCTTCTAATTATTAGCTTTGTCTGTAATAAAATGTGAAAATAATTAAATCTTACTTTCAGAAGACAGTAACTGCTGCAGTATATCGTTCCTAATAGGCTCTGAAAGAACTTGACGAGAGTCTCACAAAACGCATTGTAAAATGGGAATGGGGTAAAGGTCATTCCACCTGCTGTGGCGATACTAAAAGTAGCCTTGTTGGCCTAATGGAAATTCACAAAATAGTTTAGGACAGAAAGTTGAAAACAGTACTGAGGTATTCACCTTTTATTCTTGGAAGCAGCAGTATGGATAACTCCAAATTGTTAGCCAAAAGAATGAATGGAAATAAAAACATTGAATTCATAACCAAAGATTCATCTTCATGACTAACATTCAAAACCACCATCTTCTAGAGTTATTAAAAATAAGGAAAAGTTCCCAAGGTGTTATCATATAGATAAATTATAAAACTCAAAACCTATTATACAAAGTATTGGAGATAGATATTGCAATATTTTTATTTTATTGCAATTGTTTCAGTTGCAGTAGTTTCTGAAGCGAAAATAAATCCCTCTTTAAATTTTCCATATTTTCCATTATATTTTCCCAGTAAATGCTGCAGTGTATTGGTTTTTATTTTGACTATCAGAGGCTTTCTTGCACAAGGCTGCACACATTCATGTGTTTGGAAATTTGCTTATGTATTCACTGCCAAGCAGGGTTTTACCTCTTCAATAGTGATCAGATATTAGTTTGACTGTGTGTGGAAATGTGCAGTAAATCAGTGATGAATTTTTCCATATGTCTTGTATAAAATCCAAAAATGGTTGTCTAATGTAAGCCAGAACACCAGAAAACAAATTCTACTGTCATATATTGAAAAAGGCTTTAGCAGAGTTATGAAATAAATAAATAATGTCACATGTTGATCTTAATAAAATGAACTCCTGCAACTGTTTTAGTTAAAGGATTCTTTTATTTGGCTAATGACTTTCTTGCAATATGAGATTATCTTTTTACACCTAATTATGTAACATACTTGCTCCAGGGTTTAGAAGCTGCAGATACCTGATTGAGTCTGTGGGTTGACAGGTACCCAAAGATGCTGCAGGTAAATCCAGTTTCCTTTCTTTTCATACGGGATCCAAGTCATGAAGTAGAAGTTCAAATAAGTGCTTTCAAACACTGGAGCTCTCAGGGGATTTCTCTGAACTGTGTTGGACTGGTTTAAATATATTGATTCTGTCACCATAGGTCAGAACATTTTTCTTTCTTCATTTTCTCTCTGCTCATTTCTTTATTTATCTTTATAAAGAGAGAGAGTTAAATACATCTCTTGATGTTATACAGTATCTACATCTATTAGACAGTATTGTATAAGTGATTACAGATTTAAATTATTATTAGCTCAGCTAGGAATTTACTGGGCATCTTTTGGACAGGTTAGCTTTTAAAAGCAACTTAATTTTATTTTAATTAAGTAGAATCTGAAAAATTGTATTTAAATAGAGCACACAGACATCTATGATATTTCACACAATATAACTTGGAGCACATTTCAGCATCTGGATAGACTAAATTTAACGTCATTCATCTGTACAGACTGCTTTTCCTTGAGTTAAAATAGTCATATGTAAAAATTGCCAGATACATCTGCCTTATGACTGAATAAAGAAATTAAAGTAGCTGAAGAGGGTTATTATCAGTCATTTAGGGAAATTTTCTGAGTGATGAGAAGATAGCTGATAGCTCATTTGTTTAAAAACTTCATCTCCCTACAGACAACTTTGTATTTTATAAATGACTACAAAATAATTGATTCCAAAATGAGGTAAATTAACAAAATCAAGCTGCAAATCAGTATAGTATATGCTTAACCTTAAGTACATTTATAGTCCAAGTCCAATTGAAAGAAACAATTTATGATAAATACGATATATCATATTTCTCTTCTGAGAATCCATTACCATGCAATAAACCTAGATATTCCCAAGTGCTTTTATTATTAACATAACATGTTAATTGAATCAGCAAATAAGTTTCAATCTGAAAATCATCTTCATGGCAATTACTGATATTAAATATACAATTTATATGAAAGGCATAGGGTGTGTAATTGACCCAACTAAACAGTAGTTTGAATTCTAGTTTATATTCAACTTCTGCATCTATATTCAATATACATGTATTGAACCTGGAAGTACTGGCTAGTTCAAATTGAGATACTTGTCCCATTTTTAAGTAATGTAACATGAACTGATAATTGTAGAACTTTACTGTGCAGTCATAAATTCACTGTGATGAACATGTACTAAAAATAATATTTTTTTTAATTAGTGCATGTAAAACTGAGTTTCACAGTTGTTTACCAGAAGTTAACCTCTGTCTCAAAATAAACTCGGGTACCTGTTTGTTTCACATAAATTAAAGGCTATAAAGTATTTGCGATCAATTGCTATCTTTTAAATCGCCTATGATTCATATGTGTTTGAGTGTTGGTCAAGAAGCTATGTCATGTGAATAGATGGGCTTGTACTTACCTCAAACTGTGGACTTTTAGAGGGAGGGAAGTGACCCAATCCCACCCCACGGTGTAGTACAGGGTCCCTGTTTCTACTTTGTACCTGTATGCTGTGCTGTTCCTTCCCTTTTATATCTCTGGCTCTCTTGAGAGTGACTTTTGGCCATGTGAACTTTTTGGTATGCAGCTCTTAGAACCAGAGGGATTTGCCAACCGTGGTATCAAATTAGGGTTTTCATTAACTTTGTAAAATAATAATGATAACCAGTAGTAATAGTAGTAGTATTCTAAAAGTGTTTCTGGTTGTTACAGTTCTCCATGTTCAGACCTTGATTCCAAACACCAATCCAAAACCAATAGTCTCTGCATCTATATTTTGACTTGCAGAACATTAGTGATACCAGTTGTTTCTTAGAGTTTGAAACAGACAAAATATCTTGAGAAGTATGAAAGAATGTATTGTTTTGATATTTCTGTTTATTTCTTTTGTGGAGGTTTGTTTTGCTCCAAGGAATCAAGAAATACTTTGTTTTCTGAACAAGTGAGTTATAAGAAGGAAAGGATTAATTATATTCATGAACTCTGTATTGTTAGCCACAGTAATAACTGTAGACATATTTTACTCCTATAAATAGCTCCTCTTTTATCTAACATCTTTCAGTCAGATGGTGCTAAGATCCCTCCTTCCTCACTAAGATTCCTACAATCCATATTTCAGCAGTATGTTTTATATACAATACAATAAAATCCACAAAATGTGTGTTGCCTTGCCTTTTAGTACAGTAGCATAAAATTATGAAAGGAATAATGGGTGTAGGGGATAAATAAAAATAGTCAGGTTTGGATTTCGTTTTCTAAATTAATTCAGCTGGACTGACATCCCTAGAGGTGCCCTTAAGCAGAGACATTGTTAGAGAAGGTTAGATTAGGTGATAATTGCAGGACAGAATAGGAGTTGAACAACTGGTTTTCTTTCTTCCTGGATTTTTGAGGAGAACTGAATCAGTTCAGCATAGTGAGAAACCAGGAAAACAGTAGGCTTCTCACATTGTTTGTCCTGAAAATTAAAACCTCAATAATGTAAAAATACTTAAAAGCTTCTAAATATAGTCTCTAAAATTCTGAATTTGTATTGCCGAGAGGGTATTTACTTATGTTAGGGCTCCATCTACAGTCATGAGGAAAAAAATCCTACCATTGATGGCAACTATCTCTGCTTCTGGGGCTTCACTGATTCACCATGTTTAACATAATAAACTCTCTCCTTTTATTTGGGTTGGCATACTTCAAGCTGATTTGCAGCCACAGTTAAAGTTATCTGATCTCTGATTATTTCCAGTAAAGCAGCAGATAAGGTTATATTGACTATTTCTTTATATACTGGTATTCTGGAAGGATTGGCTTAAATTTCAAGTAGTCTTATTATCAAAAGGCTAGCAGGTACAGAGAATCTTATCATATAATATCAATATGTATCAAGTTCCATTTTAAAAATTCTTAGAATTTTTGCCCCCTTGCTATTTCAGTTTGAGAGGGTCTTCAGGAGCTTCGTTCCTCAGATGATGACCACCATTCCAGTACTTTCAATCTAAATGTATTAATGGGCTTCTTGTATCCTTTTCATTTTAAGCCACTAATGACCTTGAGTTAAAAATAGATTGGATGTAATCCTCAACCTCAATTTAAAATAACATTTAGAAACAGTTACAGTACTTAACGTAACTAAATAACTGAAATAGTGCTCTTTTATTTGGTACTTTTTGCCATCCACATATGACTTGGAATTTGACTTAGGTCTTCCATTTCTTTGGAACAGTCAACCAGAAGAGAAAACAGCTGCTTGTGAGGAAAATGGAAGCTGAGTGACACATAAGTGCAAGTATGTTTATTTCTCTACTATTGTCTGTATGCTAATCTATTGAATAATTAATCTTATATAAGGAAAAACAAGCAAACAAAAAATACTCAAATCTTGTCCTTCACTTATAAACCAAGTAGAAGTAGGTAGTAAATTAAAGGAAATAGTTAAATATAAAAAACGGCAATAAAAAGGACAGCTAAACATGGGACAATACAAAGCATTGACATGGTTTACTGAAAATCTCATACCTAAACTAATAGACATGTTAAGTTGATAGGACAAAGCTTAGAGGCACAAAGATCTGTACTGATGAGAGTTCAGCTAAGAAATGCATGGAATAGTGGGCATTTGCTTGAGCATGACCAAGCATGTTAAAAAGTTGTAAGAATCTAAAAAGAGTGTTGTTAAAGGATATGACAGCTGTCTAGTAACTAAGGTTGAATATTGAACTTTCTAATTAGAAAAGGAAGACTGAGTAATTGAAATAATGGATAAACAAATAATTATTTAGGGTTTTTTTAATAGCTAATAACTTTTTAATAAATAGCACACCAAAAAAATCCAGTTCTCAATTTTCTTCTAAAATAAAGCGCCCACAAAGTGAATGCTTTCTCTGCATCCATTTGCAGCAGTCCTCCATGCAGTTGCAAAAGTCTTAGCAATAACTGTCTACTGAAGGTAAATTTAAGTTGCTTATTTCCAGTACTCAAGAGCAGTGAGGTACACTACCTTCCTGTTTACTGGAGGGTAGTGTACAGTAAGAGAATGCGGACATGATTACTGTGGAGCAGATGATTGTACCCTCTGGTAACCTGTATGTCAAAACTATTATTTGCTAATGTTCTTGTGGATCTGAAACTGGAATAGATGTGTATCTGTTTCCTGAATGTTTGTGAGAAGCAAGAAATATTAAGGAAAGAAACAAGAGTTACAAAATTAGAACAAGCAGCTCTAGCAGATGCTGCTATAGGAAAATATTGTAAAGAAAAGAAAGTTGGATGTCGGCATAGAATATATCTGTCTAGACTAGTTTCATTGCAGTGCTCCCCACTTAAATGAGGAACAGCAAAAGTATTAAAGAAACTATCCGGTTAAAGATCAGGAATAGTGCTCCAAATCAACAAGACTGAGCTAATGCAAGCTTGAAAATATGGGAGAAACAGTTGTTACTGCAGTTATCTCCTGATTTGCCAGTAGGGGGGAGGGAAATTTCTTGACAATTCTTAGAGAGGCATAAAAAGTGCTCGCAGCTCAAGTAAAGGAAAAGCTAGCAGTACTAAATATTTGGCGAACTATAGGAAGATCAGTAAAATAATTTTGAAAGGTTTGTGTGTTGGGTTCTGTTTTGTTTTGTTTTTTCTAAATCAAGAGTAGGTAATACCCTTAACACTGTGGCGGTTTCTGCTATTCTTCTAGAGTGGATTGTGAAAAAGATACCAGCAAATAGAAGAAAATGTGGAAGACAAGAAAGAGCCTGCTTACAGAGAAGGACAAGGTCTGTTGTCATTTAAAGCGATGGCTTTTTGTCTTGTGTTGTTGTAAGTGTCACCATGTTTTACAGGCTTACAGAACATTATTGCACTCTTATTTTTTTCAGCCTACCTAAATTGTATTTTGATCCATGCAAAACTTCGAGCAGGAACCAATACATTTATAAACAGAGTAACCTTACAGTGTGAATGTAAAATTCAATCCAAAGAAACATGAATAGTTTTTAAAACAAGTAAATTGTTTTGAGTATACAATCAGTGAGGAGAAATTTTCACAATGAAAAGAAAGCTGAGGCTGTCCAAAACTTGCCAACTCTTTGGATGCTCACATATGTTCAGAGTTTTTTAGGCCTCCTATTAGAAAAAGATCATTTGTAGGTTGGCCAGAACAGCAAAACCACTACATGAGTTGGGTAAAGAAAGGAAACCATTTCAGTGATCAGCAGTGCGTTATTTAGCCTTTTGAGAGTCAGAGGCTCTTGTGATTGCTCCTGTTGTAGTCTCCCTGTTTCAAAAACCCTTTCATATTGTGCACAGCTGCTAACACTTACAATTTGGGGATAGTGTTGACACAGCAACACAAAGGGTTTGAGATATTGCTCGCTTATTACTAGGGTGGGAGGTCAGGGGGAGGACGTATGCAGGTAGGAGTTTTCCAAATACAAATTATTGCAAAAGTATCTCATGACTGTGGTTAAAGACTATTTTCTTAGTTGGAAATCTATGATCAGGATAGACCATATATCTCATTCAATGATTCTGTAGATTCAGTATTCTGAAAGAAACTTGCCAAGCAGTTACAGACCTACCACACTGTGTTGCAGACTTGAACACCATCATGGCAATGCTACTGTTGCATTCATAGGCATTTTGATTGCTAGTTGCAAGTATTTCCATAAAAAGGAGTAAGTGAAGTTAGTTTAAAAAAAAAAAAAACACCAAACTTTTCTGGTTTACACCCATGAGTTGCTGAAACTGAAAGTAGAATCTTGAAATTTGTGCTTTATATGAACAAGCAGTTGATAAACTGCTTATTTGAGAAAGTATCTTTTGGAGCTATCAGAATAAAAGCTTGTTGTTCACAATGTGAAATATTAAGTATTCTACAGGAGAGGAAAAACAGTTGATGATGGCAAGGATGGGGCATTGGTGTGCACAGATAAATGTGGTTGGTATGTCATATCACAGGACATATGGAATCCAGCACCCCTAAGTGTCAGCTCCTTTTACTTGTGCTGATTTGGCCTCTCCAGGGATGGGTACATGTAACATCAGACTGTACTGATTTTTTGAGAAAAAGGAGATAACATTATGATTTTTAAACTGCTGGACTGCAGGAACCTTCACATTTTGCATATTATGCTTGGACCTGAGTGAGGTTATCGCAGTCTAGCAACTCTAGACATTTTCACAAAATGGCCTACGAGAAACCAAGGAGAAGCTGGTGGCACTTGGGCTGAGGTTAAAAGCTTAATTTGTTTTAGGAAGTTTGTCAAGCTCTCTAGTCTGTAGAGAAAGACAAGTTGTTTGCAAAGTGACTCAGATCAGGAATGTAACAAAACCTTGATGGACTACCTTTTGTGTAGAATCATTTCTTGCCAGAAAGAAGAAATCAAGAGAGCTTAGACCACTAGGTTAAGCATAACCTTTGTAAATACCCTCACGGGATTTCACGCAGTGTTTGGCAGTGAACTGAAAAAAATACTTTTCTCATGGATGAAGCTCCTAAAAAGGAAAAAAAAAATAATTTAGATGATGTAGAAAACCTGTAGATAAAAATCATGTTTATTTCTGCATAAATTAAAACACTCTAGCAGGTAAGGACACTGTACTTTTTATAATGTCACCAAGCATGATTTCACAATCCTAGGAGAAAGAAAAGCAGGACTCCTTTGAGGGATCCAATAAAATACTGATACATATATAAGAAGTAATGAATGGGATAAGTTGGGTCCCAAGACTTTATTCAGAGTTGTTCATAAGGAATAGATGATGTGATAACAAGGATTTCAGTAAAATTGCCTCAATATAACGATTGTATGATGTGCTGACTAACAAAGACTTTGAAGCAAGAAGCAAAGAAACAATTTCCATATGTTCAAAAATGTTGTGCGTTCTTCATAAATACACAGGATTAAAGGAAAAAAACACCTGATTTCAGCATCTGTTTCTTTTCAAATGGAAACAAACAGAGGTTAGTAAGCTTTTGGCTGTTGGAGTGCTTTTGGTGGGTTTTTTTTTTTGCTTGTTTGTTTTTTCAAAGCTCAGGTAAAAAATGGGGTAATAGTATGTCCAATAGTAACAACTTGGTGTTCTGTTCATAGAGAAAGAATTTGGATTCCTATCCAAAACACATGTTTTTCTATAAAAGTCAGAAGGGGTGGAAAAAAAACCTCAAAACTTTGAAGCTAAAGAAATTTTGTAGGAAATGAACATGTCAGTATGCTTCAGCTAGCAAAACAGCGAGTTACCGGTAACCTCCAGGCTGTTCTTACACTGCATGACAATCACTGCACATAGCTGCCGTTTTACCTGATCACTGTGATACAGGTGAAATCTTCACAATTCTCTTCTCCTCCAGTTTTATTTCTGTGAAAATTCTACATGCCCTAAACTGTTGTTAATATTCTGCTTGTGGTACGTCTGATTTTAATGCTAAAGTATGCCACCAAATTAATTTTAATGCTCACTGAAAATTGCGAGGTTGGAGCTGAAAAAGGAAAACTTCTATTCCTTGAGGTATCTTGTTGATTTTAATCACCATCAAAATTCACACTTTTTTCAGCATGATTCAGATCAATCTACCCTGTCACCATCACAGTGCAAAGCATCCATCTGAAGAGAATGCTTAAGGCCTTGACATTGACTGGACTTTCTCTCCACTCTGCAAAGAATCCAGTGAACTGCTGCTGTACAAATGGATTCATAAAAGTCTCATGAGCAAGGTCAGTCCTCAGCTTTGTCTCTTGTTTCATCTGCTCTCATGACCTGTTGCCTTAAAGTGCTAACATGTCAAGCTCAATTCTAGTTGTTTGCAGCTTTCTCGATATTTACTATTTGCCATTATTGGCTTTTTGTCCTCTGCAAGGAAATAAAACACTCAGAAACTGATAGAGATGGAGGGAACATATATAACTTTAAAACATTACAGGGGAGAGGAGGGGGGGGGGGAGCATTGCAATGTCCAGACTTCAATCAGAATTAAAGCAGTTCCATGTTTGGGCTTGATATTTTTACTTTGAGTATATATTGATACCATAGTGGAAGCATAATTTTAGCATGCATATGTGCTTATCACTCTTTTCCAGTCAAATGTATTACAGGCAGAAGTTTAATGTAATTATCTTTTCTGGTTAAATATATATACAGAAAATAAAGGCAACAAAACACAGGTTTATTATGTCTCAAACCATGAGACTTTTGTGTTCATGGTAGGCAGAGAGATATCACGTAAAATGTGAACATTTTCAACCTTGCTTATCAGCAAACAGAAGTTCTGCTCTTAACAATACATATTCTGTCTGTTTAGTTTTGTCGTCGTTTTTTGGTTGGCTTGAGTGTATTAACCACCATAAGTTGCCTAAATGATAGCTGTATGTGGTAGAGTAAGAAGGAGCTAGTATTTGAATTGTGCAAACATCAAAGATGATGCTTATTTACATTGCTATGAAGTGATGAGATTGACAGAAAGTAGTTCACACTTAGGAAAGATAAGAAACTTTATAATGGTGAGACATGTAAAGTCACAAATGGGATTAGGGAATCCCCACTGCTTAAGAGTTTTTAAAACTATTCCAAATATAGTTCTCAACCACAATCTAGGACAGACAAAAAGGCTGAACTATGAATGATAAAGGCTCCTACTCCTCTCAGTACTTAATGTTTCACAGTATGACGCGTAATAATCAGGCATCTTAACAATTTCAAGCAATTATACTAGTGACAATTACTTCTTAAAAATCTCTGTTGTGATTCAAATGATATGACTTTGTTGCTTCTTACACTGGAAGAATCAACAGGAATAGTTGTAATATTCCCTTAACTTTTTAAAGGTTTATTTGTGTTCACCAAAAAAACCCTGTCAGTATTAAGAGAGTTTTAGGACATGAACATGTGAATAGATGCTGCACTACACTAAGAAGCTGTGCATATGGTCTTAGCTCTTGGTAAATGGAAGTCATTTGACACTTACCAAAAGACATTTAACCTACCCCTATAGATCTGTCAGTCAGCTTCCTCTGCAGCTCCTGCTATTGCATAGCAGCAGTGCTGTCTTTCTGCTTTAAACTCCATGTGCGAGACACAAAAGGTCACTTGCTGTCCAGCGACAGGGGAGAGCTGTTTGCCATGGGGCCGTGGACTATGACGGAGGTTGCGGGTATGGGTTTGCAGCTGAGGGGTGCATCATTTAGCAAGGCACCTGTTCAGAGGAGTTCTTTACAAACATGTGCATCACAGTTCCTGATTAATGCCACTCAGTGTATTGCGTTTGGCATGCAGTACAAGTATTTTTGTAGGGAGCCATGTCAAGACCTAGTTCACCTGAGATCTGGAGGAGGCAGTCTCTCCATGGATTTTTCTAGCTTAGGGAGACTACAGTGCCCTACTGGGGCCTAATTGAGATGTATTAACTAACTACTCTTTTGTAAGTTCATACCCAAGTTTACCAAGTAGTGATTTGTTTGTGCCACAGATCTAATTTTCCTTGTTGTAGTCCATCTAAGTAGATGATTAGTCGTATTAAATAGTTACTTTTGTTAATTATTATTTTTTAACTCGGAATAACTAGATTTTTTAAAGCATAAACATTTTGCTTAGTAGTAAAATTTTACAGTTGTACTTCTGTACCTGTATAAGTTTTTTGTTAATTTTGGCATGGGTTTTTAAAAATTATATTGTGTGCTATCAAGCACTTATATTGCCATTGAGTAGAACGATAGCTTTATAACTATTTGACTGTTTCTGTACTTTTACAGTTGCATGTTTAATAAGGTCTGACATTATCTGACAATGTCGCATCTTCATTTTGATGATCGTAGTACAGTTAATAAGGTCCCCTGATAAAGCCCAATGAAGTGGCACTGAAGTTGTACTAAGCTCTAAGTGCCATCTTACTTGAGAAAGCTTAGCTATAAAATATAATGTAACTTGCCTGAAGCCACACAGCAAATCTTGAAGAAAGCGAGAGCAGGTTTGGATTTATTCTTTCTATCTCTTGTTTTAAATATATTTCTTCTTCCAAATAAGGTAAGACCTGTAGGGAGAAATTATCATGGTTGTATACCCCAGAAAAGAAATCGATTATGCAGTAGTGTACATGAGCATATATGTTTGCACTTGCAAGTTAAGACCAGTCATCAAAAATTTCATCTTAAATGAAAATTTTAATAAGTATGTGCATTTGAACAAGTATACAGCTTTATGATCTGAACTGTGACTTTCTCTAAAAAGGCATAAATATGCATCTACTTGAAAGATTTCTAATATTGCTATATTAAAATTCTTATTATCAATAAAAAAAAATCTGTGGAATAACAAATGATTTTTCCATATGCAAAAATCTTTAGAACTGTGTGGTCTAAAAATGAGACATTTCCAAATAAAATTGAGCTATGCACAAGAAATTGAGGGAAAAGTCCTTAAGGTGACTTTTAAATGAAAATGAAATGTCTTTTAGTAAGTTTCAGAGGTACAATATTACAGACTAGTAGAATTGTATCTCATTAATTTCAAACATAGATTTTATGTGAGGCTATTTGATTATAATTTGATTATCTGACCCTGTAATTAAAGTTTATTGCCAATTTCAAAGCTTATGTGTAAAATGAACTGGTTTTCTTCAAAGCAATATACAATCCATTGGACTCATTGACTCCTAGTTTTGCATTTAAATCGAAAAGTCTGTTATAACATGACAAACAGGTTCAGTTTTTGATCATTAATCCTGCTAAGCAATATTCATAAATTCAATTTTGAATCAGTTGGAATACTTTTCTTTTATTAGTTTCTGTGTTATTAAATGAGATTGTTTCTGACTAATATATTTCTGGACTCAAACTGTAGCTCCAAGCTGTTATTCAAATCAAATAACATGCCCCTTACTTGTGCCTAGCACTAATAAATGCCAACTTGTGATACATTTGCTGGAGACTGTCACGAATATTAAAGGAGGCAATAATGCCGCTAATGTTTCATAAGTAAACTTATTTTTCTAAAGGGCTGAAATCAGTCATCCTTCTGAGGGGGGCAAAGGGGGAAGAACCTTTAAGACTTAAAGCCTAAAGCATTATTTTACTCAGCTAAACATTATTATTGTGGAGGTAAATGACCAAGAAATTACCACTGGACGGAATGAAAAATACAACATGTAACTTCTGGTGCCACCCTAGGCAACAGAAATGCATCCACTGGCTAAGCATATGCTGGCTTTAGTAGAATTGCATGTTCATTGGTTTGGAGGCATGTTTTTCTCCCTCTGAGTGTTTGAATTAAAGGAAGGAAAAAAACATCCCTTTTACTGTTATTGTCAACCACCTACTTCAGTTCTTTTGAGATATTACTGGCAATAGTTAGGGGTTTTGGTGTAGAACACAAGTTTAGCATGTTGACATGAAATTATCTAAATAGGATTAATTTGTCTAAGTCATGATCCTGCAATCTGGGCAATTTGGGAAGGAGTGTATTGGGTGGGGCAGGAGGGGTATAACTGAGACTGAGAGATGTAGCATGGACGCTGCTTGTGTCCCTGTTGGATACAAGGGCAGTGCTCAGCTTTAAACACAATCATTTTACCTATTTTGCTTTCTCCTATCTTAGAATATTCCCCCTTTTTTCTTGGAGGTAGAATATTGATAATTAATGTCCTTTCTGTGACTCTATGTACTTTTTGATGCCACTTTGAGCCACATATTCATCCCTTTGTTTAGCTTTTCCCCAAATGTTGAAAACTTAATTTAAAAAAGAGGCGGTTGTGGTTTATATTTTGTGCAGTATGGGTTCTTAGCTTTCCTGCTTTCTCAAAAGTTGAGTAATAACCTTGTGTTTTCTTTTCTAAAATGAAAAAAAAAAAAAAAAAAAACCAAAAACCCTCTTAGCTCTATTAAAGTTCATTAGTGTCAGTATCACAGAATGTACCAAAACAAATGATAGGTTCTAGCAGAGTGACTAATGTACTTAGGTGTGGTTCACTTTTTTTTTAAAATTATGATTAAAGGTGCTTTTATCTGGAAAAGATGAAAGGGTTGAAACAAAATCTGATGGTCTGTTTTATAATTGCCTTTACTTTTTACAAACTGTTCTGTGTTGTGCAGGATGTATTCCAATGTGGTTAAGTTTACAAATTGCAGCCTCTGCATTAGCTGTATCAGAAGGGTGCTCTTTGTTATGGACATCATTGAGAATTTTGTAGCCTAGCTGGAATGCCTGTACTGCTCACACATTTTGTTATGGCCTCCAGCCATACCACCTTACCTCGGGCAGTGATCTTGTCAGAGTTCATAAGCTAACAGGTCATGTGAGATGAGTTATGAATGGGATACCCGTAAGGAGGCATCACTCTGAGCTACCCTCTGAGCTACCAGGGAACCTCTGACTTAGCACTTTGCTTTTAAATTTTCAGTTTTTCATGTAAAACAAAACCTAATCATGACTTCTCATCATTAGCAATATTATTGGACTATCTGGAGCTGAGGTGGAGCTACAGTTCACAGAATAAATGAACAATACTTGCCTAAAGTGTAATTTAACTGAGAGGTTTTTTTTTAATTCTAAACTGTTACTTAGTTTAACAAATGCTGTGATCCTCCCCAAAGAGGGATTCATAACAGCACCTCCTCTATCTGAAATATTTAATTACTTCTGAAGTGCAGTAGAACTATTTGGTTTAAATGCTTTTATGTTATTTTTTAAATGGCAAATTTTTATTTGGCACTTGCTATTATAGACATAATACTTAGTTCTTACAATGAATATAGTAAGGTAACAGACTGTCATATATAATGCAGATTATCTCTGGTAGCATGTAATCCTAAACTTGGATAGTATGATGCAAAAATAACTTGAACTGTATTTATATTTCCGTCCTCTTGTGATGAAGATTGGTCCTCAAATTGTGAGTTAGAACAGCCTCAGCCTGCATGGTAAGAAAGAGACCCATTCAAAAATGACTTTGGTATCTAACTATCTTAACTGCATAACAGTAGTTTTCTTCTGTCTGCTGTTAAATCTATGTTATGTACTGCACCGCTTTGATATTGCCAGAGAAACTAAATCCAGGCCAGGATTTAGTGGCCAGGTCCATTTCAACATGTAGTTTTCCCTAACAATAATTGAGTACTTCTTTTCTCACTACACTTTTTGTTTCAGATTTTTTGATTAAAAATAAGTTATTTTGGATGCAACCTATGTAGCTGAACAGACATTAGATACCTGGATTTAAGAACCAACAAAATTTGGCTTGTTGTAACAAAATTAGTTATCTGATGCAGTGATATCTCTAGGGTGGAAGAAGAGGTATTGTTTAATCTTAAATGTAGACTGCTGCTCATAACATGTTCACCCCAAGTTAAATAGCTAATGTCAATATAAATTGTGTGTATACCAAAACACTTATAACAGTTATCTTTCATATTTTTTTTTTAAGAGTAAACTTGCTGACTTTAGTTCACATCAAATTATCATCTTCCATTTTGAAAGATAACACGACGATCCAGAAGTGTGGTAAGACCCATATCTAGCATAGTCAGTTACATTAACAGCAATAACAAAGGCCAGTAATAGCGCATTGATTGCTAGGGATTCTCAATAAGCTTTGTAAGAAGTCCAGAACAATGAAAGCTTTTGCCTAATGAAAAGATAAAGAATCTTGGGCCAGTTGCATTGGCAAGTTGTAGTTGGTTTTTGCTGCATGTTTACTGAGATGTGAAGTGATACATGCTTTTTATCTCTATAACCATCAATTAGTTTATTCAAATATGTAGCCCATAACATGTTTTGATTTAGCCTTCAATAGCTCGTATCCTCCAGGTTTCCTAGAACAGTAGAAGTTTAAAATAACACTTAGCATATGCTTAGTCTTCAATGTGTTCTTAAATACGTCACTGAATAAAGGTGGGAATACTGAATGTGAAAATTAATACCAATGTTAGTGTTTTCTTGAGGCAAGTCCCTAATTATTATTACTTCCTAAATCAGTTTAACTTTTCAGAAAAAAAATGAGGCATCTGAAGGTGCTTGCTGTTTGACATGTAATAAAAAAATTAATTAGACTTGGCATGATTGTTTAAACATTGCTTAGCTTGCAATTCTGGTTTGAAGTATCATTTCAAAGAAACATTATGATAGTGGTTATCATAACGTCTGGTTATTTCCCTCAAATGATCCCTGAAAAAAATAAGAAGTAATACTTTTAGAAAATAAATGTAAAATGTTATTCATATTTTAGCTCTGGAAATATTTATTTTCCAGTACTGGACTACTAGCAAATTTTTGTTCCTCATAAATATTGTGTTAAAATAGTAAGAGAGATAAGTTTTTAATGATAAAAAAAATGTAGGGTCAGTGAATGCTACTTGCTGCACATTTCATTGCAAGAACTTGAGTTTCTCTGATTAGTGTCTAAAATCTGTCTTCTGTTTGTTTGATTTATTTTTTTTTTTCTTCTCTTTCCTTCCAGGAGGGCCAGCCTTACTGCACATTAGAATCAATTGTGATTCCACAAAACTAAGGAATGAAGGCTGTATCCCCACAGGACTACCGAATATTTGCATATGCTGAAAAGTAGGGTTACAAAGTGAATCAACCTTTTAATCTGCCCAATAATCATGACTAGGGTAACATCTGGTTTTGCTGAACTTACACATTTGCATATCCATACTTATTTTGCATAGAATATACAGACATACGATTTTTTCAAATGGAATTGAATTGTTTCCTTACAGTGAACAGATTCATGTTGTCTTCTGCAAAATTTTCAGATTTCCACTATAAGCGCAAACATATTTTTTTTTCAAGGGGATCATAATAATTTTACAAAGAAGTAAGACTTACATAGCATTCATTCATCGTCTCAGTCCTATTTCCCCAATCATAAAAACTTCAGGGTTTTTTTTCTTTTCTAAATTTTCAGAAAAATAATAGCTTGTGTATGTGCATTACCTAAAACTTAAACTGAAGATATGCAGACCTACCATTTCATTGACATAGTTAAAGAAGCCTGAAGGTTAAGAAGGGACATTTGAAATTCTAGCCATACACTAAAAGTGGAAGGTAGTGTTTCACCGCTCTTAACAATTTTGATTCTTTTAAGAAGTGGAATTATTTTTTTTCATTTCTATTTTAAGTGTGACAAAAGTGACAATAATTTTAATTCAAAAGATTTGAATTTTTTTTTTTTCAATGGCTGGCAAAGTCTTGAAACTCTTTAGTACTCTAGCTTAATATCTCTCCACATTGTGACAGCAACAGGAGAATGTATTCGTATGATGTTTTAATAAATTTCCATACTTCTTTAATTTCCTATAATAACTTTAATTTTTGTTGGCATACAATTAACAGCATCTCAGTAAAATGAACGGTGATTAAAACTATTTTCTCAAATCTACTCTCTGTAGTCTCAGAAAACATCACTGTGTCAGTTAACTTTGCATATGTGATTAATATTTTTTTTCTAATGGTTATAGTTTCTAAATTGTCTTTTAAAAGGAATGTTACATTTTAGATAATAGCATGCACTGTTTTAGAAGTGACAGTAATGATGTGATTATAATTTACACCAGAAGGCTCACAAGGACTTTAAGAAAACTCATAAAACTGTCTTAAGTAGTTAATATTTAGTTTAAATATAAAATAATTTACTTCATATTTAAATCTTAAAATATAAAAATTAATTTCATTGTAAAATTTCAGACTTTATCCTAGAGTAAAATTAATTTTTTAGAATGAGATGGTTTGGACTTCACTTGCCTTATTTAGATATTTGTTTAACTGCTTTGTAGTAAAAAATGTGCATATCAGTTTTTAGGTTTTGAAGATGATCAAAATCTGGTATCCAGAGTATTTACTTTAATGACCAGAGTGCATCAACCTGGATACACTTTGAAGAATATTAGGCACTCTAAAATTGTCTAGGTTGTAGAAATCAAACTATTTCTTAAACCTGTGTACCAAAAAGGGGGAAAAAAAAGTTAAAAATTATATTCAAAGTATTAAAAAAAAACCCAAACCCACAAACAGCAATGTTAAAGCATAGGAAATTCTGATGTTGACAGGTTTTTCCTGGTGTCTAGATAGTGTTGTGTAAACATTTGGTAGATTTTACTCCAAAACAGTGAAAAACCTGCAAATATATGAAGTTTCATTCTGATTTCCATCCAGCAACTGGACGAGGTTAGTACAGTAACTTCTTTTACCGAATACTCTAGTTCCTTTTTGTGGAATGAATGTCATCTCATGCTTTTAAATGATAAATTATAATATTTGTGTAAGTGCAATTTTTATTATAACAAATGGATTATACAACAAATTATAACAAATGTTATAACAAATGGATTTTGTAGTAAATATTTTATTCTATTGTAGTTTCTTTTTTGTTAGTTCATACCCTTTGGATTGCTCATTAGAGTCTGGAAGACTCACATGGTGGAAAATGTATCTGTGATACCTTTCATGTAAGTAAGTTATAGAGGGATTAAGTATTTTTTATCAAGCCTTATTTATTCTGAGCATGTCTGCTCTTGAATGCCTCTGCTGAAGTTTACTTGCGTAGTTAAAGTTAAGCACAACATTTGTAGGAATCAGCTCAGAGTATGCAGAACCTTGCAAAGCTAATCTCTTTGAAATATGTCCAAATAGATATTCAAATCAGTAACACAACATAAATCAGAAATGCTTTCCACATTTTACAGTGTACTTCATATGACAAGAATATTTACTCTTGGATATAATTCTTTTTCAAAGAGTGAAAATCTTCAACTTGATAGTACTTGATGGCAAAAGAATGTTAACTGAATTGTGGCATAATGCTGTTACTTGTTCACATTCGAATTTAAAATAATAATAAAAAAATGGAGTGGAGGAAAGAGAACTATTTATCACATAATTTATCCACTAAAACAATTTTTAACTTGTAAGCCCAAATTTATTCATGTTGTTAGTGCCATTACAGCACAGGTGTTTTTAGCCCCACTGCTTTTCTTCCATGGGTGTTGCTGTCAAAGCTTCCTGGTCACCTTGGTTAATTCATTCCATGTGTCAAAAGTAGTGACCCTAAGTTCCACGCTGACTGCAATGATGTGAAACTTTGGAATCTATGCAGCTATGATGTCATAAGGGAGTCATTAATGTAAGAGTGGCTTATATGGAGGTCTGAAGGCCCATGCCAATTAATCACATTCCCATATGAAAGGTACAGATTTAATCATTCTGATGGCAGGCCCGTCAGAAATGTAATTGTCCACTGAAAGTACAAATGTGTAAATGGACATCCCAGCAAAAGGCAGCAAGCTTTGAAAGTAACATTTTACATTATTCAGATCATTCCGCTTGTTTTCCTCCTCCTCCTGCCCCCAGCCCGAGTCTGTTATTGATATAAAGGTTGAAGCTCAGGCAGCTTAACTGTTATGTGGAATGACCTTTACTTTTAATATTAATATATTATTGTAAAGTCTACCAGACTCATAAATGCAATTTTAGAATTCATATGAAATGCCATGTGCTGAACCTATTGCAACTTTTCCTCTAGTCCTGTGGCAGGTTGCAAACTATGCGAATTAATATGCATCATATTCTTTCCCCTTTATTTACTTAGAGAGGTTTGCCGAGCAACTTTATCAAGAGTAACATTATCAAGAGCTTTCCTGCAAGCTTCTTTATCATATTCACATCCGTGTCTGCTCGACACTTGTCACTGTCAATCAAATCGCAATAATACGCAGATGATTTGCTCATTTGGTTTAATAAAATCTCTCTGCTTATTTGCACTGCAGTCATTATGCCACATAATTGCTCTGCCGCTGAGGTGAAAGGCAGCCAGTTGCCTGGGGGATAAGAAGAGACTATTGCTATATGAAGGATTTGTTTCTTTGCCTCTGTCTCTCCCTAGTCACTCATATCCCTAAAATTAATATTGTATTTGAATCCCGTCCTGCTATTCTTATGCAGGCTAACATTGTTATTACTTATTATTTGGATGTGAAGTCATTTATTTTTAGTTTTGATGTCCAAGCTGTCAAGCTAAATTTCATTGTGTACTGCCACATACAATTTTTAACTGCCATTTAAACTCGATTCAAAATCCAAATTATGACGAGAACATGTTCAAAGGAATGGGCTGACAGGAAGTATAGCTACAATTTTTATTTCCCAGGAAATCAAAGTATAGATCTTGTTATTGTTCTGTGGTAGAGATATGTGCAGTTTTCATACTTCATAATCTTTTTTGTATTGGCTGGACACTGTGATTCAGAAACAGAAAAAAGGGGGCTATTTATGCATATGAGCAGCCCTCAGGGTGCAAAACAAAGGCATTCACTTCCAGAAATTATATAGCACAGAACTAGCTCAACTTACTGTTGTAAATTCGTGAATGATTTGTACTCCATTTTCCAGTAGCTTCCACTATGACGGATGGTGGAAGTAAAAATGAGGAATCTATCCGTGTAACACAAACCTTGGCTCCTTCACTGCACAGTTAATATAGCAGTCACTGCCATGTGATAATAATCATGGTCCCGTATTTTGGAGGTGATTCCATCCCACTGACGTACTCATTAGGAGCCTAAAATACTTGTTTTTTTAAATGTATTCCAAACAGCAAGCACTTAATAGATCATTTTAAAGAAAAAGAGAAACCAGACTAAAATTGCCTATGAGAGAATACGTCTATGTTCAGCTTCCCTGTTTTTATTCAAAGGCCTGCATTGAGCTTAACTGGGACTCTGTTGGTAGGTCAGAGGAAGGATTAATATTTTAAAGCAGTTAAACTTGAGGACTTCCTTTCTATTTGTATAAACTCAATCTAATAGTATTCAAATATAGAAAGAGTGATTAGTCGTAATAATACGGGGATAGTTTCTTTAGCTGCCTGAATTCAGAAAGTCCACACTTAATAGAAGAGCCCATTAACTGACAGAAGTCCAAAAAAGGATTAGTAAGTCACCTCCAGCCTTTGTGGTAGGCCATTCTGTTTCATCCAGTCAATGTGATATTGACCCAGTAGCTAGATAAAACAAATTTATACTGTGAGATTTTCAAACTCACTTTGAAGAAATCAAGAGATACAAAATAACTCCTTTCAGTAGTTAAAGTGGTTAATCACTCTCACTATTAAAATATTTACAGACTGTCTTGTTTGAAATTGGTTCTTGTTACGGCTTTTCACACTAGATTAAAAAGATATTTATCTCCCAGCATTTTCTCTCTGTTTTCTTTTGTCTTCTAATTGAGTTCTTTCTCAGCAGTTTTTAGCAAAATTAACATATCCCTTAACATGGCATTTCACTAGCTTTTTTATGTGTACATGGCTCTCTGGCTTTTATCACAAGTTAAGTAATGACATCAGATATCTGAGCAGTGTTTGGTATAACATTAATCTTTATTTTGGGGGACAGGGAGGCATAGTAATTGTAATGGGCAGCTAATATTGAGCTTTTTTCGTTCTATTTTTTTTAAAAGATAAGAAAGGGCAGCATTTCTTTTTTTCTTCACTGGATTATTTAGTATTTAGTTTGCATTTTTGTTTGAATGAGTATACCTATGAAGCAGTTGTGATCACCATTTGACTACGTATCTTGACCATTATTTACCACTGTGGAATGGATCGAACATTTGTCTTATGCAAGTATGCTTGTAACTTTTGTTTCCTAGGGAAAAATGTATTAGCTCTGTTATCAACCCAGCTCTGGGATCTCTCATACTAAGATAGTTAATGATACAAAACATTCTAAATCGGACAGTCTGTGCAATGGAGTTCAACTGGACTATGTGCTGCAGTGTAGTATAGAGATCCCCAAACATGAAATGTGGGGGGTGGGTATCAGAAGGACACTCTAGCTAGATGCCACGACGATACTTGCCTAGGCTGCTTCTACTTCCTGATTGATCTTGGATACTCCTCTTCTACATTACACATAGCAGTGCAGATTTATTCTAACTCAGAACTCTCGTTATCCTTCCTGAATAACAAAATGTTCATCAAAGGAAATTGGTAAAAGCATATTAATTTCCTTCAGATAGTTAAACACCCATAGATGGAGATCCAGTTAGTGAGCAGGAAAGGGAGATGAGAGGTTTTTCTCTTCAGTTTGAGACTACTAAAGATCTTTTCACCAGTCTGCATGACTGCTACAGTTTACACAGCATTTTTTTCTGTAGAATACAGTTCCTCATCCTGTCCTCTTCCATAATTTACCTTTGCTTTCATATTGTGTTCTGACCCGAATAGCTTTTCACTACAGACCAGCTGTTGCTACTACTACACAGTAGCCTATACAGACAGAACATGAAACTGAAGGTCTTGTGAGGGTGATCAAGTAGTGGAGCAGATTGCTCAGAAAGGTTGTGGTGTGTCTCCATCTTTGGAAATATTCAAAACCAAGCTGGATGAAGTCCTGAGCAATCTGCTCCAGCTGACCCTGCTCTGAGCAGGAGGGTTGGACCAGACAATCTGCCAAGGACCCTTCCCACCTCATCCTTTCTGTCATTCAAGGATGCAGAAGTGCCATATGACTTGTAAAAGTACTTTAAATAAATGGTATAAAGATATAATGTTATTTATTGTCAAAGTTTGGTATGGAATAATTTTATAGTGAGATCAAAATATTAATCTGCGCTACCAGTTGTAAAGAACTTTATTTTGCCTGATTGATTGGGTTTTGGGGTTTTTTTTTTTGTTTGCTTCTTGGTTGTTTTTTTTTGTTTTGTGTTGTTGTGGGGGTTTTGTTGGTTTTGTTTGTTTTTTAGGGGGGGGTGTTTTTAAAAAATACATAGCTACTTTGCTAATTTTAGGCCTGACCAATTCCATGGCATTGTAGTCAACAAGAGCAGATTCAAAATATTTTCTGCTAATCAAATGGTAGGTAGCTTTTAAACTAGATTTCTAAAGAGGCCAGCCACAGAAAACTTCAACACCAAGCCTTAAAGATTGTTTTGAAACAAAATCTTTACTTCAGGTTAATCACAAAAACACTCAGAGATGAAGGAAGGAGAGTTTCATTTTACTGTCCTTATGGTGGTTGTTGATCCTTTCTAATCTCTAATATTAAAAAGATCTTAATTCTGAATACGCTTATTTTGTCATGGTGGCTGATTTGACTTTATGAAATTTAATAAGTGTTTGGAAGAATTGTTAGCTATTGTATGCTTAATGGTTCTCACACATAGAGGTACAGCTGTTGTGTTACTATTGTTCTACTGTTGGCTCACTTTCTCCTTTTTGTATACAATCCCTTGTAGGTTCCTTTTTAAGAACATGCTCATGCAGTTTACAATGGGAAGTAGCAACAGTCTTAAAGAGAAATTGTTGTCTGTATTTTTTGTAGAGATATCTTAGTTTCAGACAAATTGGTTTTAGCAGTTGATAGGACATTGATCTGTATATTGCAGAAAATGAAAATAATACAAGTTTTTCTAAAAATACAGTGCTTAGCTTGGTGTGCAGCTGCTGCAATTACTTAAATAAGGTACAGGTGTGTTTGGATTAGCACTCTAGGCATTTGTGTACACAGACTCATGCATACACTTATACACAGACTGAGGCTGTAATAAATTAAAGAAGATGGGGAATTTCCTTCCAGTCCAAATACCCAAAGCACCTACCTGTGTTCAAAACTTTGGTGGGCAGGATTTTCAGCGGTACCAAAAAGAAAAATTAATTTATAATTATACAGTCTGTACTGACATAATGAAAAGTAATTCAGTTGTGACAGTAGCTCTTTGCTTGGCTATTGAATAAGTTACTTGACGTTTTTTAGCAACATGCTCTGCTATAAATTGGAACCAATATATAAAATAACACAGAAAATACTGCATCAGGGAATGTTCTATCCAGGATTTTCATAAGACAGAGAAATCTAATATTATACCCTGATATTAATTAACATTAGATTTACTATCTGAAAGAAGGTGTTTAAAATTCTGCAAAATGAGACATGTTTATCTTCATATAGTCTCTTTCTCATAATCTTAATTTTCCAAAGGCATTAAGGGACCTTATATTTGCAAAGTGAAAATTATTAAGGATAATTAAGATGAAAGCTTTATTTGATGGAGGAATTCTCATGATGTTTGGAAATACTCAGTTTAAATCTAATCTCAGTTCACACTCTTGCTTTTTAGAATGAAATGCTGTGTAATAAAGGGAAACCACAAACGGCCAAGCCACGTTTCGAAACTGCAGAGACACTACTTGTGTCCCTTAAAAAAGAAGAAAAATTAAACTTCCCAACATCTTGTGGTTTTGGTACATGTTAAATGGATAGAATATAGGACTGAACAAAATGAGAATCACAGTACCTTGAGGAAACAGAAAGAACTGAATGGGAGGTACAAACTTACACTAACCTACAAAGAAAAGGTTGCATGTGGCATAGAAAAGCTACCAAAATTCAGCTAAAAAATAAAACACTTGAAACAGATGTGGACAGAGATGTTCTATTGAAGATTTTTTTGCCAACTAAGTTCTTATTCATAGATGAAGTATCTCAACTGAAATCTTGTTGAAGTTAACAGGAATTTTGTCAATACTTTGATTTGGTCTGTAATGTCCCTAAAACATTAATTTCTGACTAGTCAAATTGGTTGTGAATAGTCAGAATTGGGAGGCAGACTGAAGTTTCTGTACCTTTGTCATGATGCAGTAGAAGCTAACAATAAGCTTATTTGACTTTAAAGTGCTTCCTCCTGAGCAGATATTTGATTTTCCAATGTTTGTTTTTCTGAGGCTCTTCAGCTGTAACTGAAGATAGTCAGATCCTGAATCTGACTGCACTTCCAAGATAGTCAGTCATCTGAGTCAGTGTTCCCCTTGCTCATTGCAAGGGATCCATTCGCAGTTGAACCAAAACGTTACTCTGTTTACCCACACCACCCATCAGTTCAGCCTGTGTTGGCTAAAAATTTGAGAACAAATCTGAGACACAACCAGCTGCTACATGCCTGTGGACCACTGTACCACATCTACTTCTACCCCAAATGCCAGGATGCACAGGCTGTGGGAAGATACTAGGCTGTGTGTTAGTTTTCTGTTTCTCTTTGTGTTCAGTCTAGCTTTAGAAAGAGCTAAATGTAATAACTGTTTTCTTTATATATCGTCTACTAAATATATACTGTATATTAAACTGTTTAGTTTAAGCCCGATAGATAGATACACACAGAATACAGAACCATCAAAAAAACTGGGAGGCAAGAGGGATGTTTCTGGGTTTTCATCTAGTCTTTTATGTCTGCAAATGTAGCTTCTCTGTCCTGAGTTATAAACTCTGAGTAGGTAGCATTGGCTATAGTTTCTGTTTGGAAGGATGAAGGGAAGAGAAACAATCTTTCCCACAAACTGTTCATTTATTGGAATACTGAGGTCACTAACCTCACGTGTTAGATTGCATGACAGGGCAGCCAGTAATCGAGATTGGCTCTCCGAGGGGTTGGATGAGCCCTACAAAAGACAGGATGCTATGGTATGGATTGGAAGCATAGGATATAAGGTGCTGCTAAGTGGCATGACATTTATTTAAGCATGTTGCTTTCTGCATGGGGGTTTACTAGATGACATATTCATATCCTGCTTTTTCTTTGTGCCTTTGAAGGACAGAGCCCAGTACTGTTTCATAGGGTTGAGATGCGTTTGGTTTTTTTAGCTGAAGAGAGAGAGAAGGTGTAAACTTTTAAAGTCTCATACTTGAGCTGTGAGGTTTAGCTGGTCTGATGTGATACTCTTTCTCACACAGAGAGGACATTCTGCGTTATTTCTCTAAGTATCAGATCTTGCTAATTCTTACTGATGTGTTCTGGACTAAAGAGCCCTAAATCATCTCTCTTTGGAACTGTATTAGTTGAGCTAGGCAGACACAATCTTTGGTAGCTTTTCATAGCTGTTTCCCATTGAATGTGATAGCTTCCTTTGCATACTCACCCTCTCTCTCTCCAGTCTTTACTCTTCATATTCAGTTCTTTGATCAGTCACAGACTAAGTTTTTTTAATATGCAGCTTTTTAAAATTACCAGCCACTTACATACCTGCTTAATATGTCACTTTACCAGGAAAGGAATAAGAAGATGAAAGGAGGAAAGTGACTTTTGTGTAGAAATCTGGCTCAAGGTGTGAGTGGAGAAAAAAAATAGTCCTACTTTATTATGTCTTACTATCTCTGAAATTATGTAGGTATTTTTCAGTCAACAAATTAATTTTCAGATGGAAAATCACAGTTATGAATTGGTTTTGGTCTGCCTTTCACTCATCATACCATTACAGCAAAAACTGGAGTTCATAATGATATTGTGGAAACTGCTGATCAAAGGTTGTTTACACGGACTATGTTCACTGATTTGCCGAAGTTGCCTCATACAGATGCACTTTAATGACTATTCTCTGCAAAACTGATTTTTCAAAAAGATTCTTTAATCTCATTACTCTGTAATCTTAGTTATTCTTGAGAGTGTGAAATTACATACATATTTGTTTGAAAGTACGTTTTACATGATGATGATTCAAAATGTTCCATGAAAGGAAGGTATTGCAACAAAATCTTATTCATAAGGAAACAGTAATTACAGCTGTAAGTCTAATTAACACCTTATGAAAAATCATCAAAGAATGGCTGTAAATAATCTAAAATGAAGAATTTTAATTCATCAGTAGACATATGTAGGTAAGAATTAAATATAGGCTTTTATCCTGAAAATGTCTATATATAAATAAGCTGTATGGATTTGTAGTTTTTAGATTAATTTTATGTGTTAGCATTTACAAGGCAGAAGATTCATATGATTTTGATACCCATGGAACCTATTTTCAAAGTGTGTGACAAACACATTGAGTGCCTCTCAACTGCTTATCTTTTCTGGGCTGTTTTCCCCTATAAGCAAGTATTCCCATAAGTGGAAAAACAGTGCAATTGGGATCTAAGACTTCTTTAATGGGATTTATTCTGACATTATAAACCTCTAGTCAGATTCAAGTATCCAGATTTTTTTTTTAATTTATTGATAAGATAGTCCTTCCTGTCATCAAAATGGGAAATTACTTCCAAAATCATCCTGTGCAGAATCAAAATTCATCTTAGATCTGTAATTCTCACCATTCAAATAAGAGCTACTAGGTAAGCAAATAAAAAGGAAGAAAAAAAAAAAGTATTGTTAAGTTGGTTTTAGAAGTTTCATGGTTCTGAATTCTGCACAGTTGGACACTCAATAACTAAGGCTTCTAGTTCATAAATTAAAGAATCTGAAATACGTTCAGATTTAAATGTTTAATGTACCTTTTCCACAATGTGAGACATATTGAAGAAAGCATAGTTTGAAGGCTGTGACATGATCTTTAATTAGTCATTGATAGCTTCTGCTATTCAGGAACCATTAATACAGCCAAACTCTCATGTTCCTAAACACACTGACAGCCATGCAAATATAAAAGTGTCTGAATATTATATACATATGTATTCTTTTCCATATTAAGTGAGGCTAGGTAGATAGGAGGCTACCTATGGGGAATAAATAAATTTAGTATTTCTGCCCTTCTGTTATAATAGTGAGTTTGCTGCTGACTGAGCAGAGACCAACAGTAGATCCTGCAATTCTACCCTGAGAACTAAATAACAAATTTTGATGGTGTAGTTAGCACTGTTTCATCTTATCTCTTCCTCTGGGAAAATAATTATGCAGTCAAAAGCATTTTTATGTAAGTGCATCTATAGCTACATCCATTCTAGCAATGTCATTGTAATAAAAACATTTGGAAAAATAAGTACAACATCTTTAACTGAGAGTACTATAAGAAAAAGTTTCCAGCTTATGCTTGGTTTTAAGGAACTGGAGAAATATCACACTGTCAAGTGTAAGCTAGAAGGAGGCTTTGCCTTTGATTGCTGTTTGTTTCCAATCTTGTTCTTAAAAACCCTGAACTTCTAATCAATCTTTACTAATTTTGATCTTTTCTTTCTTATACTTTGTTAACAGGCTTGTCTTGTGCTAAGGTAAATCTGGGCAAAACTGAGAAAAACGGTACTTCCTTTAAATCCAAATGGAGCAGTGTGCCAAAGCAGCTCAAGAGTCCCATACGCCAGCCCATGTTAGAGGAACCACAGATCTGGACAGCATTTCTGTCAAGCTGTGAAGGCCTGTATGGGAACTAACATCTTGGGTAGCAAGTTTCAGGGAGGCCTTCCCAAATCAAATACCTGGCATTACCTAGCAAGAAGGGGCAGAGATGTTCAATGGCTCTAGGCTTACCAGAAAATGTCCATTCCAAAGAGTTTACTCAGATATTGTTTGTACTACCGAAACGATTCTATGATTCTACTGTCCTTTAGAATGATGAGAGAACTGTGACATGATGTATTCCTCCTTATGGACAACTTCTATTGTTGCGCATTGTGAAGTAACCTCCTTCCATTCACTGCTTCATAGATTTATTTAAAATGAAAACACCCATTTTTAGATATTCTTGTATGTTTATGAACATATTTTAGGGATCTGATAATTTCGCTCTCTTAGTTTCCTGAAAGGATATGTCCTGTTATCAGCAATTATGCAAATAGAGACCAGCATGGAGAAATTTAAAATAATCCCTGCGTCAGAGAGTACACCATTTTCACAAAGGTAAAAAAAAAAAAAAAAATCTAAATTGACTAGTTGACTGCTTTTATTTTTACTTAGATTGTTCTCTAAAGTTTTGATAGTATGTTTTAGTATACAAATCATGAAGGAATTGCACTTGAAAGTACAAAAAAGATGTTTGGGGGTTCAGGTTTTTAACCATGTTTGTAATTCTGCATTTTAGCTTTGAAAAAGAGAACATGCCATCTTTCACCTTTGCATTTTTAGAGAGAAAAAGGTCATTTTAATATTGGTAGTTATCAAGTAAGGTAGTGCTTTGTGTAGTTATATAGCTTATTTTTCAAAATTCTTTTATTAGTCTCTGTCTAGAACTACTCGGGACTTCAGTGGGAGATAAGTGTATGTATTTGCAGCTGGGAGCACTAGGCCTGATCATTTCTTTTTGTCATACAGCCTATGTTGTGTTTCAGTCAATAAAGTGTTGTTGTCATTCCCTCGCCTATGGATTACAGCATGTGAGTGGAACAGCTGCCGACCACCACCTAGTGGTGCCGAGCACTCCCTCAAACTAATTAAAGACATATTTTAACTTTCCTCATCTCTCTTTAGCTCAGATGGCTTCTCAAAACTGCCGCCACCACAAGGTGAAATTCTAGCCCAGATTAAGTCAGACAGAACTATCCAGAGTCTTTGCACGCCAGACAATTAAATATAATATTGAATATGCCTTAAACGATACAGCCATCGCACTCTTCCTTCTTCCACAAAGATACAGGTAGGTGCTCGGCAATTTTAGGTTTTGGATTATGAGTTTATATGGTTTTGGGGTATGAATATACATATCGTGGAAAATCTTGGCCAACATGTTTTTCCTATGCTAGCCTGAAAACATTGTTTTAAATGAAATTCCTTACTGTATTTAGGCTTCTGGGTGAAACAAAGTATCTAATGGTGGGGGGTGTGTAGGGGAAGTATCTAAAAGTTAACTGGACTTGTATTAATCTTATGTTTTCTACAGGTACCAAACCATAGGGATTTTTTGAAAGAAACCTTTCAGAAGGTAAGTAATATACAGGAAGCACTTGAAGCCAGATTTTTCTCTTCTATCAGTCAAAATACAAAGATTTTGTTAAGTAGATTTCATTCAGATCTAGTATGACTAAGAAGTTAATCTAGTTTACCATGTAGTTTTTTGAGGCTTCTGTATTTTAGTTCAGCTTGCAGGTCAACTTTCTGCATTCCTCTTCAAAGTCATTATATTTAAGTTTAGATATTCTGGTATTATTGATTTACCAGTGTGTAAACTATGTATTCATTTAACTTTCCTAATGTGTAAAGCTCACGTGAGGACATCTATCTGTATGGGCTTTGGGTTTCACAAGCAAAAGAGAGAATAAATTTTATTACACTGCAGTTGTGCAGTCAGTACTGCCAAATGAGGTTTATACACACCCCCAAAGATTTACTATCACGTTTTATTGAAAGCCATACTTTCAGATTTCCTGACTTGATCATACACAGGACAAAATGATGCAACAAATCCAAGGACCTAAACCAGAGTGCTTTGATATTTTAGGAAAACATTTAGCATTATTTGAGCACGGAGACACTATTTTAAGTGATGGCCTTGCATCCAGATTGCAAACAGATACTGTCTCTGGATTCACACAAATGATGGTGGTGTAGATCCGTACATAAATTACAGGTGGTTCTAGTAAAAAATAATAGAAAAACTGTTTTCCTTATCAGTTGTTCAGAAAAAAGCATTTAAGAAAATGTATTAGACAAAAATTAGCTTCTTTCTTGTCAAGGTATTATTTCTGTAGTTGGCAAAGTAGGAACCTTTAGACTATAGTGGGTTTTAACAGTGGATTAACAGTGTTGTGTTCACATTCATGTTACGATTGTGATGTAGTTTTGCAACATCCTGAACATGTACACTTAATTAACACTAAAATGTTTTTCAATCCACAGAATTTTGCAGTGTAAGATCTATGACATCTGTATAACGTGTAAATGAGTATTCAATAATCGTCTTGCATTCCTTGGCAAGATCAGGACCTAACACAGTCAAGACACTTAGAGGAATGATCAGGTCTGAAAAGGCCACTGATGAAGGTAACCATGTAAAAAAGATTTCTGGAAATGTAACCATCAAAGCAGAGATGGTGGGAAAAGATTTAGAGTAGAAAAAAGAAAATGCGTATAGCAGGAAAGAGATTAAGAAAGAAAAGGAGGTAACAGGTGACTGCTACGGCATGTAGATAATTTAGGATATGAATCTAAACGCAAGTTGTACAGCACTTCAGAGGTGCGGGCAAAGAGCTTGCATGTGAAACACTGAAGAATAGGAAACTGCAAAAGGGTTTTAGAAACTGAGACAGTGGTTTGGCCACAACAATGATGTTAATAACTGACGGAAGATTTTGAAGTGGCGTTTTGAGGACAGGAAGATAGGAGAAGATTACAATAACTGAGACAAAGCAATAACCTTAGCATGGCATTTTTGCTCATAGCTTAGGAACAAAAAAAATCTACGCTGTATTAACTGATTTTTAATTTTCTCTGTACTTTTTATACCTGAGATAGCATGGATTTTGTTGTCATCTTCCGAACCTCAATGAATTTCTTCAGTTTTGGTATAGCATTTTTGTAATTGTTCTACTGGGCTCAGAAAAGGTCTGATTACAAAGAAAAACTAACCCCTCAGTTTTATTCTTATTTTGCTCCTTCTCTGAAGCTGCTTTTTAGAGCTAAATTTTGTATGTATACATATGCATACGTATAGTTAACTATAAATTAACACTCCGTGTATGTCTATGTATGCCTACCTGCTCAGCGATAGTATTGGAAGCTGGTATGTATGATAAACTTAAAAAAAGGAAAAAACCCAGCTAAAATGTGTTCTGTAAACGGTCATTTTTTTAGAAGCCTGTGAAAAAAAAGTGGCACAAGGCCATGATTGATGAAGTCATCACTAGTAAAGAGGTTGAAGTTCTCGGCTTGTACATGCATCGTTAGCTACAAAATTACTTGAGAGGGTGTGAGCCATTACTGAGAGGACACATGCCTGACAGCTTCTCAAGGCTGTTTTCCTGGTGCCGCCTTCCTCACCAGCTCTCGTACGTGCAGTCCACCGGTCTCCTGTCGAAGGGATTCTGCTCAAAAAGCCTCACGAGGCCGGGAGTACAGCAGCGTTGATTTCTCGGTGTGGCGATTTGTTCGTGTGTGTGCAGCTCTGTGCACCCACCCCAGCCCCTTCACTGAATTTCAACTTATCGTGCAGAGAGGACGCTCATTCTCGCTGTTTTTTGAGGGAACATCTCCCGACGGCTATTACGGATTAGATCAATTATACCTCTCTCTTTTCTGCCTTTTTTCAAATCTCTTTTAGATCACGTGACGACAGTCCGGCAGTGTCACATCTCCGTCTGCGCCACACAACCGCGGCTCAGCCGCCCTCACCGGCAGTTGCTGCTCGGGCACAGGGACAGTGACGGACAGACGCC
>NW_009634579.1:4471-11398 GCF_000690535.1 Cariama cristata | reverse complement strand
AGTTTTCAGGCCCTCTACGATGTACGTTGTGCGCAAGCGACAGGATGTGGTGCTCGAGCAGCTCGGTGAAGGACTGCGGCGTTTGGAGTAAAACCCTGCCTTACAACTAGCGATGGATGCCCTCGGGGACGAGGGGGGAGTGGACCCGGGCTGGGAAGGGGTGTGCTGGAAGACAGCAAATTTTTCCCGGGTCTTCAAAAACAGGTGGCCACGGATGCATGCAGTTCTTGCTGCAGAACTCGGGTAGCACTGAGTTTGGGAGTTAATTCAGCTAGTAACTGCTACCTTGAACACAGCACAAAATGAGAGGTTTGATTACAAAATGCTAATGCTTAGTAGTTCTTAACCTCCAGTGCTCAGTCTTGAGCCAGAGCTTCTGGAAGTTGGCTTAAACTATTAAATTTTTTAAAATTGAAAAGGAACTTGAAATGTATTTACTTGCCTTTTTTTCATCCAGTGCTTCACATTGGCTTCTTCCACACGATTGCAGTGCTGTGAGGGTTAGGAACCTAAGAAGAAAAACTGGGATTTCTGTAATCTTTTGCTTCCGCTATCAAATCCCTTAAGAAATTATCAAACACTGACAAGGTATGTGATGTAATTAAAGACTTACCAGCGCCTTTTATAACTGCCTTACGCTCCGAGTAGAAGAAGAAATTCAGTTACAGCATGTTGTGTAACCGAGCACACTGTCTTGCAGCTTCAAAACCAGAATTTAAAGTCTGTTTTTTTCAAATTAACTTTTAGAAGCCTCTATAAATACACTTAGTTCTGGTAAGATCAGTGGAAATTGTTAGATGGGCAGCAGTTCTTCTGATCTGAACTGCACCTTTGTTTTGGGTTTTTTTCCTTAATTTTGGTCATTAGTTTCTCAATAATTTGTTGATACTAGTGCACTTTGTGTTTGGGAAACAGGAGGTAACATCCGTATTAGCTCCCTGGTTTTGGTAAAGCAGCTGTTGCAGAATGGCCACCCTTCTGCCAGAGTTTAGCCTATGGAGTTCTCTATTTTGTGTTTAAGAAAACAGCTTTGTACATGCATGCATATCTAATTTATTTTTTTTTTTTTTAATTCCCCTAAGAATATTTGTTAGTTAATCGCTGTGGGAACTTTCCGTGGTTTTCTGATAACCTTTATGCAAACCAGGAAGAAGCAGCCTTTCTCATTTCAGAACGAGCAGAGGCATGGCTGCCGGCTGCTTCCCAGACGAGCGCGGCGCGAGGCGCGGTGTGGTGTGGTGGGGTGCGGCTGGCCCCGATGAGCCTCGCTCGGCCCTGCTGCCGTACCCTCTCGGGTATCCCTCGTGAGGCCAGAGGCCACCTCCGCATCGCACTTGCATAAGGATTTGGCTCTTTCAGAGGAAAGGAGGATTGCTGTGACCAGTGTAAATAGAAGTATGACCACAGCTTAACTTTCTGTTTATTTTCCTTGGAGGTTGGAGCGTATGTGCGTGTGTGGGATATATATACATGTATGGAAACTTTCCATCAAACAAAGCCCAGTATTACAGCAATCCTAACACACCTGCGTGGAACAACAAAAGGAAATGAACTTCTCAGTTAAGCACCCTTGGTCCTGGCGGCACAACAGAAAACTAGTGTCTGCCCAGTAACGGTTCTGATAAATTGTTTGTCAAAAGCTGCTGTAGTTAAACTCAACAGTTGCTTTGCATGAGATGTAGCGCCAACACAAGTTGCTGAAACTTAGTTACGTGTGTGCTGAGGGCAAGGCTTTGCTAAGGGGAGCGTGTGTTGGTAATGCGATCACCAAGGTGTTCTGCTCTGCCGGAATTGTTTTCTCGGAGAGCTTCAGTTCTTAAAACACTGCTGCTTTCCATGTTGGCGGTGAAAGGAAAAGCCAAGGGAACCTGTATGTATGGTGGCTGAGACCTTCACCAGGACTGCAGCCCTGTCAGTTTTCACAAAAAGATCTTGAACGGTTGTAACCAGACGGCTGACAGCTCCCTGGCTTGCAGAACGTGCTGCGGCCCTGGGCTCCCCGTGCAGGGTGTGTGGTGGCAGTCGGGATGAGCGTGTCGGGGGGTCGAGCGTGTTGGGGGGCCCAGCCGTCGGGACGCAATGGTTCCTACGTGGTGCTCAGCACGAGCCTGGCGGGCTGCAGGCATCCAGGTCCAGCCAGGGCCCCTCTGGCCCCGAGAGAGGGAACACAAAACGTTTTTGGGGCCACCTGTGGTGTTCCTGGACCTGTGCTTTGTCCCGTAGAGGCACAGTAGTTTCTGTCTCCTCATTTTTAAGACTATTGCGATGCCTTTGTTCTTAAAAGAGTTTTGTTAAGTGTTTTCATTTATCTCTCGCCCCTCCCCCCCCTTTTTTTTTCCCCCAGCCCGAGGACTGAAGTTGATTGGGATAAAATTCATAGTAATTTCTCACGTCCTTGCTATAGAGTGGCTGTATTGGTAGCATTTCCATGGGTGCTTCTGTGCTCCCCACAAGACAAGCCCAAACTGTGTACCTCTGTCTCTTCGGTCAGTCCTTCAGGCTTTCTTCTCTTTTCCACCCTCTGTATGTGAAATATTTCTTCATTTAGTCAGCCTTCATATGAGAGCAAAATCTGACGTTGCCCTTAGTGTTTCACTATTAGTCCGTACTGCTACTGCTGATGGATCAGTGAAGGTTGGAGACCTTTGCTTTTAAATGTTTGGAGGAGGAGGGCACTGGGAGTGCCCCCGGTTTGACTGGAGCTCGATGTGCCTGTCTCACGGCGGTTCTCCCACTGCCTTCCACTCTGTGGTGCGGGGTAGAGAAATCAGGAGTGGCAGTGGTGAAGAGCAGCTTGCAGATAACAGAAAAGGTTGGAAGGAGGAAAGAGCCAGGAGAAGAAGAGAAGAGAGGACAGATAGAAAAACCACCCTGGAAACTTAAAAGAAAGTTGTGGCAGAGCAGGGTGGGGGGGAACAATCACTTCTCTAGATTGAACCCAAACTTGCAGCTATAGCTAAATCACAGTTGAGGTGGGAGATGCAGCTTGCTTGTTTGGACAGCTGATAGGTGGTCAATGCTTGTAATCAACTGAGAGAGATCCCTGTTTTTTGAGGAATGGTGTAAATAAGTAAAATAGTTTTTACCCCAATCTACTAGTGATCTGCGTAGGCAAAATACACATAGGAGAGGGAAAAGCCATGTGCTTTATTTAGAAGCAGGATGCAGGGAAGCTGATATCCTCAAATAATATGCATCATGTGCTGGTACAGTGTATAGAAGCGAAAGGAGGTGTTCCAGCAGATTTTTGCCCTTTCCTATTTGTAGACCTCTTAGGATCTAACTGCAAACCCCTGCTTTTAGTTTCTCTGTAGCTGATCGCATGGACTTTGGTGCTTTTGCGCAGTTCAGGTGACTTTGCAGTACTCCACACGGCTACGTCATCTTTTATCGTGCTGCCTTAGACGTGCTGTTGAGGGGCAGGCTGTACCTGACCTTTGCCCAGGATCACCAGGGACAGCAAGACTAAAGCCTCTCTTCTTTCTGTGTTTTAAAATGACGGCACTGCTCCTCTCGTAGGCCTCGGTGGGCCCTCGGTGCTGGGAAAAGGGTGAGGTGGTTTGCCTGCGTGCAGAAACACAGGGCTGCACTGAGTCCCCAAGAAAGCATCGAACCCGCTTGCCCTAAGATAGAGTTGGCAAAGTCTTGGCCATTTCTGGCAGCAACTAGCGTCTTCATATGTAGAGATATGTTCTCATCCTGCTAAAAAGGTATTTTTTTTTTATATATATGATGTATATGTGTATGTATCATATATGTTCTATTCGAGCTCTTTTCATTGTGTCAGAAAGCTTTTCTCACTGTCTTGGAAAAGTCTTTCCTCTTGTAATTTTAAATCAAGTGCCTTTCCTCTTTGCGTCATCCTTCTGAACAATTGAAGACGGTTACCCTGTCTCCCTTCAGCTTCCTTTTGTTTAGGTTAGATAGGTATTCCATCCTTTTTCTGCTCTTCTCTGAATATCTTCCGACTTGTCCACATGTTTCATGGAGCGCAGCAGTGCAACTTGACCAAAATGCTCCTGCTGACATCCCAGTGATGGTGAGTACAGCAGAAGGCTTTCCTCACGGAGCTCCCTTGCCGTCTGTCTGTTCCAGCACAACATTTGCTTTTTTGCAAGAATGCGATATTGTTGATGTGTATCTAGCTTATCGTGTGCTGTAACCTCTAGCTCTCTTCCACAGAACTCCTGCTTGGTTAGGAGAGAGCAAGTTGGGCAGTCGATGAAAGATGGAAAGCTGGTTATGAGGCTAGCATGGGATGATGAAGTAGAAGAAGGGATAACAATGGCTTAGAGGCAAACTACTTGGCTAAAGAAACTGTAAAAATATTTCACTGGGGGAAAAAAGGACAAAACTTGGAATAATTTTTCCACAGTTACTAAGTCTGGTGCCAGAAGGATTTTGGCCATGAATGTGCTGAAGTTCAGTTTGGATGTCGAGGTTAGAACCTGATTGAGTCTAGGAGATATACAAGAAAACCAGATTTCTTTGGCTGTGCGAGACAGTATTATTAATAGCAGTATTAATGCTAACGCTGGCTTGCTTGCATTGGTGCGTGCTGTCACTTTGCAGCCCCAGTTGCTTTTCTGTGTGACCTTTTCATATTCTTTGTGCAGAAAATTTCAGTTCAGGGGATTTTTGTAGAAGGTGTTAGATCAATTCAGTTGGTTTTGTTTGTATGTATTTTCTGGTAACAGTAGTAATTTTGTAAGTTTCAAGAAGTGGTACTTTAAACTTTCCCGTAGCCTTTTTACCCCACATTTCGAATGGCAGGGTTACTTGTGCAGTGTCCGGGGTGGGTACCTATGCAGAGCAACTCCTGTGATGCTTTTGGCTCTTTAGGATGTGCCACACATGCACGGGGAGTTTTTCCTTTCTGAAGAGAGGGGAGATCCTCACTCATTGAAACAATTTGTCTTCCAGATTGGACAAAAAGCTGTGGGTCTTTGTAGTGGGCTAAAATCCTGCAAAATTTCACCGCTATTTTTTTCCAGTAATCCCAAGATTGTTTATTCAGCTGCTTTTATTCAGTGTAGCACTTAATGTGAGTATTTGAAAAAAAGAGAGGTGGTTAAAGCATGAAACTTTTTTTTTTTTTTTAAGTTCTTTGACATATACTTGTAGTTTCTAACTCCTTTCCATGTTCACGTTGTTGATTTTGTGTGCGTGTGAAGGAGTGTGCTGTGTGCGTGAGCCCTCCCGGGAGGGATGTCAGCAATTTGTACTCCTGAGTCAGCAGAAGTTGCTGGAAAAAGGACAGAAGTGTAGTAACGACTGCGGCGAATGCCGCCGTTCGCGTTGTGTTGCCTGATCCCGATTATGGGCCTTAAGCCCCTACTGACAGCTGCAATCCCCGTGTTTATGAATCTGTTTCTAAATGCTTTCTTTCGGAGCGTCTCACAGCTATGACTGCACCCTGGTTCGTTTCAACATTTCCTCATTAGCTTTCAGGGAACTCTCTTAAAACCTGCTACCCGGCGCTGCTTCCATCGTCAGCGTGAAAGGGGACGTTAAACAGAGCTGCGCAAGGACTGGGAGCTGGGATGGGATCGGGAGCTGGAGGAAAGGGCTGGAAAAACCATGTCGTCAATTATCGGCCGGGTTAGTTTGTCATTTCTGACCCAACTATTACTGAATTGGCCAAGGACTGGGTTGAAATCATACAGGAATCTGGGAGCTCTGTTTCTCCTTTGGTCTTTCACTTTGGGCTATTTCGAACCAGAACCGCAAAAATGGAACAGAAATGTATTGTTTAATTTAACATTTTTTTTCCCCCACTTATGCTATGGTCTGGTTTTGGATTGTTTGTGGGGTTTTTTTGTTAAGAAACTAATCAACTGAATTCGTGAAGCAGTGCACTTAGTAACCCCACGATGCTTCCCTCCTTGCGCACCTGCACTGCTGCGAAGGGGCAGTCGGCTGTAGATCTGACCTGCGCTTCGTCTGTCACCGCCTGCCCATCACTGACGGCGTTATTGTTGTTTGGCGTGTTCTGTGATGGGTGCTCAGACTCGAGTTGCACAGTTTGCAGAAATGCTGAGTAACTGCTGTTTCCCTTTTATTTTGTTTTAAATAATTCAAAAAGATGCTTATACAAAGCTGTGGGCGCCCTACTGCATAATTAATACTACAACAAAACCACAGCAGCATTAAAATAATTAGTCAAAAAGGAGCTCTGCCTGTCTGCTACCTGCAGAGAAAATTCCGTCCTACCTTTTTATTGCTCTGGAAATGTAGATCCAGGTCTCTCCACAAGCAGTTTAAAATAGATCGCTTTTGCTGTAAGTTCCTCTGTCATAATTTAAGGAGGGGTAAAAGGAGCAGGAGCAAAGAGCTGGCATGGCCCCGGAGAGCTCAGGGGAGACCGCTCGGAAAGGAGCAGTGGATGCAAGGATGCAAGGGGAAGTCAAGGCTTTGCTCTCAGGAAGGCAGGATCTGCACCCATCGGTCTTCATAAAGGTACGGTGGGGTCTGAGCGGCGGGCGGAGCAGAGTGTGGTAAGGCAGGTGTGGGGTCACCCCGGCGCATTACACAGCCACCGTCTCTTCCGAAATTGTTTGTAAAAGAGCCCAGCGTGAGCTCCAGGCCGTGGCTGAATTGAGAACTTTTTTGGATTGGTACACTAAATACTTCTGGTGCAGAAGTTGGAAGTTAACAATGATTCCTTTGTGTAGCAGTCCCTTTTGAAGTAGAGCGCCCTGTATCTACAAGAAAACATTATGCAGAGGGATAAATTCTGCTTTTAAGTCTGTATTTTATATATAAACATCCTATGAATCTTTTTAGCGCAAAGTATGTTAACGTGAATATTTACATATAAAAAGGAAATAGAGTTTTAAAGTATTTAGTTGAATATTTAAGTATCCCTGTCCTTGTTTGATATTTTTCTTTTTTTCTTTAAATCATCATATCCCCCCCCCCCCCCCC
>NW_009634579.1:0-4440 GCF_000690535.1 Cariama cristata | reverse complement strand
CCCCCCCGCCAAGTAATCAGCAGAGAAATGCAAGGCCTTGGCATTTCACTCCCTTCTCACAGTAATTTCAGTCCTTCTTGAGTGCTGATACTTGGTTCTGTCTTAGCTATTTGATACTGAAGTTTCTCAGAAAGCTTTTACATCCATATCCACTGGTCAGAAACTGCTTGGCTGCTTTTTTGAAGTCCCCATCTTAATTTCTATCACAACATTTCCTAAACCATTTCACATCTTGTATTTTTGGGTAGAAAACCGGCAGTGTTCTCAGCTGCGGCTGAAAACCCCAGTGCTGCAGCCCGCAGTGCCGCGGCGATGCTGTGACCTGGTGAGAAGCTGTTCCCCAGGCTGGTCTGAGGACTTCGGTGATGGTGACGGTCACCTCCCTGGAGCCCAGTTCAGCACCGAGCACAAGGGAACCACCAAGGCCATGCAACCGCAGCCGCCTCTGTCCCTTCACGGGCTGCGCTGTCTCGTGTCATGCCATACCGTTGTTGGTTATTAAAGGCCTCCTCTCATGTTGGCAGCCTGCCGACTCTCTTCTCCCAGCTGAGCCTGAAGGCCTGTCCTGCCAGAGCTCAAGAGAGACGTGCTTGCCTGAGCTGTGTGCTGATGGTGTCAGTCAGACAGGGGCGATGCGGAGTAATGGGCCGCTCTCGATCACCTGTTGTGTACGCCTGACTTAAGGGCCCTGGCAGATCCTAGTTCACGAGAGCAACGTGTGCGGTTGTCCCTGGGCGATGCGGTTGAAGCCTCAGCCTGGTGACAGTGAGAAGAGGTCCTCTTTGCTGGTTGCCCACAGTTGGACTGATGGCAGTGATAATGCCAAGAACTTGTAATGCATCCTACGAGTCGTGCCGTTACCTTTTGGCGTACCAGTTTCCTTTTAACTTTGTGCTCGGAGGGAGCCCGAACAGAGCCCCGGAGACTCCTCCCTTCTTTACCTTCACGTGGAAGACACCTCTGTGTGGTCTGGGCAGGCAGGACACTTGTTGTAGGAAAGGACCTTCATTTGGACTACGTAGACAGCCGTCCCAGAGAACCAGCATCGGTGCACGGTGAGCAGCCGTTCTGTTATCATCTTCCATGAAGTAACTGGGAAGTTGTGTCACAAATACTTGTGGCTCTGATCGTCTCTGCAGAACTCGCTGTGTGACAGACAGCCTTGCTTACGGATCTGTATCTTAGGGGTTGTGTTGAGTCATGCGGTTGATTGTCTAAATGTAAATAATAATTGACACAGGTTAAAATTTGAATTTCATTAGGTGGAGGTTTTTAGACTTAGGCGAATGACTTCTTTTTTTTTTTTTTTTTAATATATAACACTGTAACATGCTTACTAGCTTTGACAAAGAGTTTTTTCCCCTGATACAGAGATAGCAGATAATAATAAGCAAGCAGACAAGGTTATGCAACAAGGGGGTATTTTAATCATCTTTGTTTTGGAGAAGACAGGCCAGAGTGAGGTTCCACTTAGAAACAATCTACTTCACCGATGCTTTGCTTCAACAGATTGACAGCATCTCAGAAAAGAAAATAAGTATTTGCTATTCCTGTCGTAGACTTCTTTCAGTCGCTGCAACAGATGTTCCAAGCATGTTGTTCCTCTGTTAGGTTTCTCTAGCAGTAAAAATACTGCGGTCTGAACATAGTTTAAATTGGTTGAGGTACTCTGTTCGAATATGATTCAAAATTGCATTATACCTGGTTTAAATCATAGTGTAACAGTACAAAAACCATTGGAAAGACTATTTAAGATTATTTCAAACCCAGGTGGGAATTTTTATTCAATCGTATTTAAAGCAGTTCCGAAGAAGTGCAACCTTTTTCTAACATATCTTGCAATCGGACTTAGGATGCATGCTGGATAGCACAGTGAACTCTTCTCCCCCTGTTCGTTATTTGGAATTAGCTTAGATAAAAATGGAAAAAATACTGAGTTAAGTAGTTCTCTGTTTGTGTATCTGCAGTGTTGTCTCTTGTGACAGCTGTGTGTTACACATCAGGAGCACACAGATTTTGTTTCCCTTGCTTTTTCAATTGAAATGGAGTTCAGCGTTCAGGAGGAGTTGAAGTGGCTGAGATTAGAGAGAGAACCAATACGCATGCACAGTGTACCCATTTTTCCTTTGGGGAATTTGGGAGGTGAGAAGGCTAGGACCCCCCCTTCCCTCTGTCAGCAAGTTCCAGTTCAAAGCTCTTCCCTATCATCCTTGCTCCTGGAGGCGGCTGGGAGAGCTGATGGGGTGATGCGGGCTGAGTTCTGCTGCAGGTGGTGGTGGTGGCGGCGGCGCTAAATCGCTCCTCCTTTTGATTCTCCCCCCGACTGTGTGCCTAGGCAGCTGGTTGCTGTTTGTGAGACCCGCTTTTGGAGACCACGGGGTTGGGAGCGCAGCTGCCTGCCTGGAGTGGGGTGGCGGTGGTATGGCAGTAACTGCGCTGGCGTCCCTTGCGATGATGAGTGCGATTCCGGCCAGTGACACCGGTTGGGGGAACGCTCTCGTTTGGATACTGCTCCCTCTGGCACCAGGACACGTATACAGATGAAGTTGCTAAATTGCAGTATCTGGAACGAGGTGCTCTTTCGTTTCCAAAAATTATGAGTAGAGCGACACTAGGACGCAGTTCAAGGTTTATTTCGTCACTTGGACTTTCACTTCAGTGGAAGAGGTTGGGATTTCAACTTCAGAAAATGGAGATCGTCAGTTTGTCATCTATTTTTGTTTCATTGCTAGTTAATTTTTTACTAGACTGTTAAAACACTCCTCCAAGAAGAAAGCGTAGGGAAGTAAAGATGCTGTGATCTCCAGTCACTAATGACTGAAACCAGTTGGCATCCCTCATTTTGTGCCCCTATTTGGGGGAGGAGAGCGAAGCTCGCATGGTAATCGCATGCTGCCGGGTCGTTGCTGTGAATCAGGTGAATCTTGGAGGTCCCGCTTCTGTGGGAAAACTCGCTGGTAGTTGACTCGAGCATCCAGTTTTGAGGCTTCGCAGGAGAGAGCAGTTCACGTATGCGTTGTGTTGAAGCCATTTGGGCCCTGCTATGGTCTCACGTAAGGAGGCATTTTCTTCTAGGTTTGTTTTACAGATTTAGAGTTGGCATCATTCGTGCTGGTCTTTCTTTTTCTTTGGTTTCAAGCTTCTCTGCACAGCGGTGACAATTGTAGTTATTTACTTATTCATTTCTTCATGTTACTTCTGTTGGTTTAGTGCCCGTAGGTATTTAAGCTGTGAGAACAGTGGGAAAGACTTTGAACATCTAATTTCTCCCCCTTTTGCAGCATTGTTTGTGTGATTAAACAGAAGTCCTATATCATTCACCCCAGGAGGTGCTTTAGAAAGGTCATGGGTAATTTCACTGTCCGTGGACAGCTGAATGCTCTTTCATTTTCTTGCAGCGGGATCGTGGCCTTGTCTTAATTGTTTTGAGGAAGGATTTTTTTTCATTTTTTCTGTGGAACAGAAACTGGAGCAGTTGCAGACATGATACCGTGCTGTTGAACATTAATGAACTGCAGCATTTATATGTAAGGTTTGTGGTTTGTTGTGTATGCTTAGCTTGTCAAAAGTTTCTCGGGGCATTAAGGGCAGGCGGTGTCATTTGTGCAATAGGCAAAGCCCTCTGCCTGTGGATGTTACAGTGACCTTGCTTGAACGGATAAACAGCTGTCTTGTCCATGACCTTTAATAGCTGAAATATGTTCACTGACAGCGTTTTAAGGTTTGCTTCGAAAGAGATCAGTGGACAGAGCATATGTATGTATGCATTGCTCTGTGTGATCCTTTCTGGCTTGTAACAGCACATCAAGGGAATTCCAGAGGTCAGGAGTAGCAGAGTAACGGCTTTTCCCTGTGCTTGCTTTCTTCCTCATGAAAGGTGCTCATTCATAGGGATGCACGGTGTTGTGGAGCCTGTTGATCTTAAAAAAAAAAACCAAAACCAAAACAAAAGCAAAACACTGACAGAATGTTCAGTTGAGTTTTATCCTCTTAATGTAAAATAAGACTTATTTTTTGTTTGCATTCTCTGGTTTAATTTGAAAGAAGACAGAGACGGTATTACAATATGATGAGGGCAATTCATTCTGTGGTTCACAGTGGCTCAGATTTAGAAGAAAAAAAACCAACCCTTCATCATCGCAGTACTACTTAAGGGCTCCCGTGCAAGAACGCTATGCTGAACCTTCAGCAAACGCTTGCGGGCTGCCCGGAATAGCAGTGGCTTTAAGCACTGGTCTAAGCGTTTTCCCGAAGGCAGACCGAAGTATCTCGGCAAGTGTTGTATTACGGCTTCATTTACCTTTACCATAAATCCCAGCACCAGAGGCAGACTTTTCCTTCATCCCTTGGCAGGTCGCTGGCTGTATGGATTTTCCCGCCTCGGTGTTTTGCGGGCTTTCTGCGTGTCTCCGGCCAGGCTAGGCTGCCCCTCGCCCCGCG
>NW_009634578.1:0-2566 GCF_000690535.1 Cariama cristata | reverse complement strand
ATAGCTCTGTTTCAGCCAAACCAGGACATAACCCCACGAGAGTACGTCAAGGTCTCAGATAGAGTTGTTCCACATGCACTATCCAGATGCTGATCAGCTCGAGAAGCAGTAATAATCTGTCTGAAGTCTTGTGGGAGTATATAGAACAGAAGCGTTACATGCTTTTTTAGGGTAAGATGGGCAAGGATGAACAGCATGAGAACGGTACAGGGTCAAAACATCTGCAGTTTCCTCTGAAGAGGACTGCAAGTACTTTGATACACTGGGAAATTCATGCTCCAGGTTCTCAAAACTCACTCTTGAGCATCAGTTTTGTTGTTGTTTTGTTTTCATTTTACTAAAAGATAAGCGTTTTTTGACTCCTTCCCAGACATTTCTCTGAATTCTTGCCAATGAGAAAGATTCAATCTTTGTGAGGTACTCCGAGGAAAGCAATCATTTTCCATTAAGCATCCAGAGGGGGAAAGAAATATGACAGAAAGCATGCAAAATTAACCTTGGTTTTTCCCCCAGAAAATTTCTATCTGTAGCTTTAAAAAGTTGCAGGTTGACCTATGATATTTCTGTTGCTTCGAGGTTGAACTTGCCCTGTTACCACTGTGATACAGGAAGGGAACTTCTGAGAGGAGCTGATTTTAGGTAGTATATAATTCTACACTTACCTTTCACTTGCATTTTGATAATATGTTGCTTATTCAGACGAGGATTCTGAACCACAGCTAGCAGGATCACCTGCTCCAAGAGCACATGTACAAAAGAGACTGCAGAGCAGCGCAGAGGTAGTTTAGCTGTCATGAAAAACCTAACTGTGGGTGGAGACCTATGGGAATTAAAAAAAAAAATCAAATCCAATAACTAGTAAGTTTATTCTAAGCCCCGTGTGACGATGCCAGAAACTCGCATCTTTATTAAAATAATTTTAGTCAGCCACTCACTCCTGCTTATGGCTGTCCACCTTCATTGATCTGAGGGACTGGATTGAAATTTCTTTTACGTAATGCTTATTTAGCAACCAAACATTACATTAACACCTGTTATTTCTATGGATTCCAGTATACAGTTCTGATATTTCTGACTTAGCAAGTCAGCTCGCACTCTAATCTTTTCTCCGATCCAGTTGTTACTCTGGATTTGGAAAGGGTGTATCTTCTGCAACTTTTATAACACCCACAGTTACAACACGGCCAGCATGTACACGTTACACAAAACTATCATCCCATCGGCTTTTAGAGTGCTGTTAATACTATTTTTATTAGGTCAGAGTCATGATCCATGGTGCTGGGCGATGGCACTAATGAAACAAAATGAAGCAAATAGAGCTTGACTCAGGACTTGTTCACCTGCATTCCCACTTTGCTGCTGTCCGTGCGGGAGGCTGGAAGCACGCTCACAGAGTTGCCTGCCTACGGCTTCCAGCGTAGGTCTTCTTTCAAGGCGGTGGGGGCTTCAGCCAACTTGTCCTCACGCAAATACTCTCTGGGTTGTGGCTGTGCTCCAGTTCTGCTGATGTGACAGCAGCCACCCAGATGCACAGCCGCTCTTTCCTACCCACGCCAAGCCAGGATATGTCAGCTAGTCTTCCAAGTTCACACACCCATCACTGTACCCACCTCATACCCATCACTGTGCCCCACCCCACCTTTATGGTTGCACTCAATGATCTTAAAGGTCTTTTCCAAACTAAATGACACTATAATTCTATAACATATACCAAGTGAGTGAAGCAAACTGAGACATAATGGAAGATGTGGGCCTATAATTCTATAACATATACCAAGTGAGTCAAGCAAACCGAGACATAATGGAAGATGTGGGTTTTGAATCATCTTTTAGATAAATCCTAAAATTAATGGAGTAACAGACATTTGAAAAGTAATAAATGAGTCAAACCCCAAACAGAAGATTCATTGCCACATGTTACAAATAAGTTTTAAAAAATCATTTTGCTACTGACATATATTTAGCACTTTTTTTTTCTTGCAGGAGGGAAAATCATTTTGCTACTGACATATATTTAGAGCTTTTTTTTTTCTTGCAGAAGGAGTGAAATTAATTAATTTAGGTAATATTGCTTTTATTTTCTTAACACAAGGAATCCACATTTTGCAGTTTCAGTTTTTTTTCTGGTAACTTATTAGCCTTCACCCAAGGTACAGGTGAAGATTAGGGACTCTGAGAATAAAGTTAAAAATTAAGCCTACAATTAATGCTTAAAAGTAAGAAGAGGACATTAACAGATCTTGTCACCTGTCAGCCCAATTGAATTGAATTCAAACCTGGTGTTTATGATGGAGGAAAACCATAGCTATGCAATGGAAAGCTGCCAAGAGACTTTGGACAGGTTGATTTCTTAAATAACAGTGGTCTAACCCACTTACAACTTCCTCATGGGGCCATAACACCTGAGGAGATAGACAACATGGCAAGTTGTTGGGTGCAAATAAAAAAGAGACTAATGTTGATGTTTAAAAAGAATCCTGCTAGCTCAAGAACTGCAGTGCACAGAAGTTTAAAGGTTAAAAGATTTCAAGGAAATCAGAAATTTGAGAAGGTCAGACTGAGGTAA
>NW_009634577.1:0-7823 GCF_000690535.1 Cariama cristata | reverse complement strand
AAATGAGGTTGCAGCAAGCCCATAACACTCAAATGAGCCGAAAATGAGGTTGCAGCAAGCCCATAACACTTAAATGAACCTCCCATCCATTGTAGAGATCTGAGGGGGATTGCAGGATACCAGGCATCAGCTTCACCTGCTTAACCGCTTCAAGAAAAGCCAAGACAGAACAAACATAGAGCATTATAGAAACTCTTACGTACACATAAGAGGGACGCATCCCGGAAAGCTACAGCCGTTCTTCGGCAAAGCTCTTGGTATCTAAACAGAAATCCTACCAACCGCAACAGCGGTTCCTCAGGAAAACTCAGGGTGCTTTCAACCTTCAAAAGGCTGGCATCGCTACTCCAGGAAGGTGATGTGTCTTCTTGCCAGGGCTATTACGCCGTATGGGATAATACAGTTTACAACACTTTTAATTTCTAAGTGCGAATTTTAGTATGTCCTTTCAGATAGAGTATACCTATTATGTACTTCATAGCCTAAAAGACTCCTGCTTCATGAGAATGTATTATTTTATAATATAAATATAACAATGAAATACCTTTGACTCATACCATAGTATAAATATAATAATGCAATACCTTTGACACATAGCCATTCATTAAAGATGAGTGAAGGGGAAATAGGAAAAAAAGAGTTAAATCAATTATGATCTTTTTTTTACCATGATGCACGCTAAAGATACTGTTTTTAAAACATTCTCTTATTGGACAGTTTCAAGCAAATTCCAAATTGTATACCATTTCTGATGTCCAAGTGTGGCAGATTTCAACACTGCAATTTACTTAAAAGAACAGAACAAAAAAAGCCACATTTTTTTAAAGGGGAAAAAGCACAAAAACTCTTCATTTTTTCTGCATGACTGAGATGACCCTGTTGATTTCTGCCCTCAAGCAGCTGGAGCCATTACAATTAATATATTTTGCCTATCCATCTGCTTCTCTTTCACTTAAAAACAAAACAAAACACCTGAGTGCAGCTGGATCGCTACTGAATAAAACAGGATACTCCTAAGTTACCTTCTCAATAAACAGGCAGCCAGAAAATTAAGTCTGCAAGATTTGTCTTCTCATTTTAAGTAAAGGTTTTTTAAGATCACACCATCCGACAGAAGAGTTGCAGCCTTCTGCTGCTACAGAACTTGACTGAAGCAGCACAGCAAGCAAAATCAAAATAAACCGTAGAAACTACATATTTTTTTTTCCTTCATTAATGCTTTAAGCTAAGACAGTAAAGCATGCAGTACTCCTGTCCCGATAGCTACACGGTGAATCTTCACAGCGGTAGATCTGCCCGGTAAAGGTGGCACAACGAACCTGGTTTGTAATTCTGTCGTTCCCCCAAGGCCCCTGGTACGGAATGGCCGATATTAAAGCCGTCCCCATTTTGTGCTCTGCCGTATCACAGCATTTCGATGCGTGGGTAGTAAAAGCTCACATAGACTCGTCAGCAAGCTCCAGTAAAAGGCTGAGGGTGAACGAGCCCACTGTACAAAACCACACCAAATCACTACACCATACGCAAACGTTAAATGTTAAAACTGAGGCAGCAGGCAGTAATGCTATAGACCATCGTCCCAAGGCACTCGGAGCTGCTACAAGTTCTCCCTGCCCCGGCAGTGTTAATATTGAGTTAGCTGCAGTTTCATCTAGGGAAGGACCAAGAGTTACCGCTCTTCACAGCCCTGCAGTCAGCTTGCTGGATGATCCCAAAACTCGGCTTTCACTTTAATCCAAGCTGCCAACATATATCACCTATCCACCAGGATAACTTTAGGAGGATGAAGTCTAACGTTCATTTGCTGCCAAGATAACCTGTATGATAACCTGCTTGCTGTTCTTTCCATCTCCCAAGAGAGAACCCCTCAGGCGTTGGAAAGCCGCAGGAAGGCACCCCGGCCATCGGATCGACGCTGAGCTGACGCACCCTGAAAGGACTGCTCCTGTCACCCAGCTGCCCTTCCAGCCACTGCTAAGCAAAGCATCCCAAAAATCAACTAGAAGATAACTCCTCTTTCTACACTCCCAGTGTTCCCTTAGGGGGCTGTTAACAATAATCAAAGTTTATATAGAATGGCACTTCAAAATCTCGTTTTAAATATACAGGTAATAAACATAAAAGCCGTGTTTCGATAAGAAACAGTACAAGTTTCAAAAAATCTTTACCTCGTTTTGGATATTATTCCTTGTTTTCTAAAAGGTAAGTGCTTTTTAACTCGGACTATCATACATTTCCTTTAATCCCCCTCTCGCGCACAGTAAATTATTCTGACAGGCAGCATCAATACCCAGTTCCAGTCCCTCAAACTCAGGATTGCAACTCTTGCTTATTACGTACGGCGTTTCAGTATCCCAGGAAGCGGGAGGATTTCCAGATGCAGGCTAGCTAACCAGCATTATTCATTTTTAGGTAGGCTGCTTTTCACCTCAAATCATTGACATACTTGAAGAGACTGCACTGCAGTGAGGAAAAACAACCATAACCGAACACAAGAAACCAATACTGGCTAAGCTTTCGTATCACAAATATTGGAGGCATGCGAATTTGCCATTAAGTACTCAACTAGATTGTCATTAAAGTCATGTTACTATCTGCATGAAGCCTAGACAGACTTTTTAAGTGCCATTAATTCAGAGGCTTAAGTTTTTATGAAAATGTCCTATTCTAAAGGCATGAACTTTAAACCACCGCCCTAAGAACGAGGGATATGCTATGGCCCCTGTTATTGACACAGCCATCTACTAACTGAGTAGCGTAAGAGCTAGCAGTTACACTTTTGACTAGTGACAAAAATGTTAACATTTTAATCCGGGAAGCAACATTTCTCTGCAAAATTAAGTGTCATAACATGTAGCATGTATTTGACTCCTGATTTTTTGACCTGTAGGCAAGAAGATAAAGGAAGCAAAGAAGAGGAATATAGTGGGGAGTATAGTCTGGTCTCATCTATAAGCAGATAATAGATCAACTCTCAGCCATGGTGTTTGTACTACAGGTATCGTTCTGGATACAGCTATTCCATATTCTCAAATTGTACATATCTCAGGGAAGAGAGGCTTGTGGTACAGTTACAGCTTTACACTCCCTTTTACATCTTTAGAAAAGGAGTGCTGTTTTTCACTCAAATGTAATCCTACTCCAGAACTCACTCACTCTATATATACGGTATATAAAACTGTAGAGATATATATTGTCTATTTTGTATGTATACACCGAGTGCACCTGCATGCTAAGCTATGACTTTGTACGGAATTACACAAGCATGCCTTCCGATTCAGTACAACAGCAGATGGACGAAACTGCTCAGAGCTGTGACCTTCCAGTCACTGTATTCAATAAGCCACCTACGTACTACAGAAGACTTGCATTAAAAGTCTGCTTAACGCCATTCTGTAACTAAACAAACCATGACGTCTGTAAAAGCTTTTAACATTCGCCGAAACTTTTTAAAGCTTCTGTTTTCAAAAATGTAGGACAGTAGTAAAGAGAACGTAACGTTAAGTCAACTGGAGTCGTAGTGTTTTCAAGCCATCCAGAGAAGTTCAGCAAATACAAAGATTGTGGTTTTGGATAGGTACTTCTCTGAAAACTACATACTGACCCAAGGGGCACTGAAGTACATACAACAGGGGGGCAAAACAAAGTATACAAATCAGCAAACCTAAACAGGTTCCATTCATGTGCGGCTTACTGAAATCTTTATTTACCCAGCAGCCACACCTGCACACCTACCTTTAGCTTTACAGCTCTGCCACTTCTGCAGCTCTAGCCTGGTTCTGCCCTTCAGAAATTACACTGAACAAGCCTTTCTCTTGTCCACCACCGCTCCCTTTTCTTTGGCCTCAGTGAGTCACGCAATGCAGTATGAATATTTGTGTCAAGTGCAGGATTACTTACATTTCTGTCTGTAGCCACCGAAGAAAATGGAACTACTACCGTGCACTTGGAAGAAGGAAGAAGTGAAGACCTGAGAGCCTGTCAAGAGTTGTCTTGTCAAAAACAATGCAGGATACGGGAAGGTTAAAGCCAGGGGGGAAAGAAAAAAGAAAAGAAACCTCTCTAGGTAGCTTTGGCTTGTAGAGGACCACTTGCCAGGCATCCCAGGAGAGCACAGGCACACCACCACCACGCTCGTCCTGGCCCCACTCTATCAAGGGGTTGCTGCCAGACGGGGAGCTGACAGTGCTTGCTACAACACCAAGGGCAGCAGCAAGCTTTTTGCCTCCTTCTCAGCATATACAGCCCCCAGGCCTCCGTCTCGGTGTGCATCGGGTGCGACAACACAGTCCACTGCTCTCCTGTATCGGTCTTCTCAACAGCACAACAAGGTTAGAGGTGAGAAATAAATCCAGGTTACCAGCATCTACATGTGCTGCAATCGCCTCCTCCGACACAACAGACCACATGTCATGTGCCACCGAGATACAGATTTTCCCATAACTCTTTAAAAGGCTGTGGGACCGATTCTGCACACCTTTCAAGGGCCTTTAAATATCATAATAGCACGGAAAATTTTCAAGTCCTTGTTACAGTGCAGGTGCAACACCATGAGACAGCAGTCAAGGAAGCTGAAGGGGCTCGACTCTTTCCTTCCAGATTTGCAAGACTGTTAAGCGGGTGATGGGGTGGCAGGGGACAGAGATCTGAAACACAAGCTTGGATCAGCTGGAAAACGCTACTAAGTACCAGCACTGCAGCACTTTCAACAGACTTCTGTACGTCCACTCTGTCTCGAAGTAACAGGCAAAGATTCTACTTGAACACAAGATTAAAACCTTAAGAACAATATTTTCCATTGACGAAAGACATTTCTAACAGTAAGTTTTAAAGTATGTATGTATTCGCCTCAAAGCACTAAGACAGTACACTAACTCTCCCTTACAGATACACCATTTCAAATCCTATTTTTTAGATCCTGGTGTTGGTAAGAAGCATTACCACAGATGACCTGGCTATTATCTGAAGACCTCCCAAACAATGTTAATGTAGAAGACTCATCTTTGACCACTTCAGAAGATCCGCCTGATACAGAAGCACTTATTAACTCAGAGACCACCAGGAAACGCAGCTCTATCTAAGAATTTTCATTAGACTAGTTCCGAAAGGATAAGCTAATTCCTGAAGCCAGTGCTTTCACCATACACAAGACTATAAAACGTGATATTTCCTTCCCGTCCTCCACTTCTGCTCTTGCCCTCCCCCATTATTCAAATGGTTTCCATGCCATTTCACTAACAGGATAAAAAAATTAACATAATTTTTTAACACACAAAAAAGAAGGCGGGGAGAGGGGTTGGAAAATTCACTTCCTTGCTTTTGCTGTTTTAGCTCCAAAGCTAAGCAAGCCCAGCTGCTCAGGAAATACCATTGTAATGAACACATTATTGAACATGGAAGAATCAATCGAGATTTCTGTCAAAAATTTCACATGCTGCAAACAGGCCAGCAATCAAACGGTTCTTACGAAATACTTCTCAGCCACATTTAACAATTTCATCTTCCAAAATTCAGGCACATGATCAAAATAACTTTAAAAAAAAAAAAAGAATCAATCACACATAGAAGAACTGCATTAGAGTAATTTCAATAGGAAGCCAGGAGCTACTCTTCATCACTAACACCTGACGTAACACTACTGTTTTCTAGATATTTCATTTACTCCAGACCAAATGAGGAAAAACAAGTCATAGCTAAAAAGTACTTCTTTCCAAATAGCAAAGCCTATTCATTTCGTGACTGGTTTCATCTTGGACTCTTTTTACTGACACATTTGTTGACAACACACAAAAGGCATTAACTATTTTAAAGGACAATTTCAGCCTATTTTGTTATAAATACTTTAATCCTATGGAGGTTTCACTTATTCAGCTGACAGTGATGAACAATCTTATGATGCCAAAGTTCCTACAGCTGCTAGGGGCTCTCCACTACAGCTGTGATGAAGAAATTTCCCAGAACACCTATGCTTTTTATCCAGAAATTTCGTCATTCAATGTGACAAATGCTTTCATCAGCCTTAAAAGGAGAAAGCTACAGGTAGATATAGCATCTACAGCTATCTAATGGCAAGGTAGAAGACAAAATAGGACTTTTCTTGGAGGTGCACACCAAAAGCACAAGGCACAAAAAGCAGGAAGTAAAATACAAGTTAGATTTTGGGATAAAAGGGAAAAAAAAAACAATACCCAAATACCAAAATAACTCCCCACTTCACCATCAGGGTAGCCGTAGATCAGAACAGATTGCTGAGACAAGTTGTGAAGCCTCCATGCTCCAAGGCAGCCCTGCTGTTGATGGAGGCTAGACCCAGAAACTCCACAGGCCTTTTCCAACTGCTCCCGTTCTGGGGCTAAAATACCAGGTTTCACACGTCCCGATGCAACAGATTGGCTTGCTTATGGTTTCGCTTGTGATTTTCATAACGCTGTGCCACTCCGAGGTAAACATCTCTAGCAAGTCTGTTCTTCCTTGCATGAGCAGATGGCACATAGCTGCCTATTCAGCTCCTTTTCCAAGCAAATCATTGGGATTCTTACTAATTTCCCCAAAAGAGCCTTTTGATGGCCTTCAAAATCCTACAGTTCAGATCTTGCAACACAAAGGAGGATATGGTGAAACGGAAGCTTTTCTTGCAAATTATCTATTCCTCCATTACTAAGCTGAAATAAATTTTTGCTATGTTTTCTATTTTTCTCTCAACTGTGTTGACCACATTGCATTATCATCTCCTGGAATTTAGTTCTAGGACGTTTCATCTGACAGTATCTGAAGTTTTTAATTTGTTTACTATCTGATACCTTGTGTGGTTAAACTCACTCAGTTGTTCCTAGCAAAGGTACCACCTCCTTCAAAAACTGTACCCCTCCACATGAAAACGTAGCGCATCATGATAAATGAGCAACCAACCCACAGAGTACAGTATATTGAACAGAAAAGCGTCTACCCTTTTCTCTCCTCACCCCAGCATCAAGAAGAAAGTTCTCCATGATAACAAAAATAAAATACCAAAGAGCCTTTTCTGCCCTCTATTCCTCCATTGATCCCCAAAACCTTTTGCTTATAGAGTGTTTTCTACAAGCTATCACACTAACTTCACGTTGATATAGTCAGAGCCAGCCCTTAAGTTGCACTACACATTCACGTCTCCTTCAGTTGCTCATGAGATGTTAAACTCATGCAAATTCACAGAAACAGGTACCTAAGGTAACAGTCAGTGATTTTTTTCTTTCATGGAACATGCGTGTTTAAAAGCACATGCGCATTTTCTAATCACAGAAGCTTGGTGAACCAACAGGTCCTTTAAGAACAGCTTATAAAAGGACGATTTCTCTACATTTTTTTAAGATTATTCATTCCCTCAAAACACAAAAAAAGCAAAGTCTCTACACAGACCATTGAAAAACCTCATGAGAAGCAGAGTATCTGACACACCTGGACAAGGAAGTGAAAGAATCCTGTCAACACAGACACTGCTTCATTATTCCACAGCTTGAGAAGCTGAGAAAACACTTTTTCTGTTATTATTAGTACTTTGATGGTTAGGAATCCAATGTGAATTTCAAGTGAGATCCAGAACACTACCATAATGAGAGAAACACTACTGAAACGCTGGCACACATACGTTAATCCACAGAAAACCTTACATACCGAATTGCTGTCACGTCAGAAAGCCGCCCTGGGCTATGACAAGCACACACGCCAAGAAGAGATAACAAATGTCAATTAAGCAAAAGAATCTGCAGTAGTTACGGTCAACCAGGTAGGGTATGACGACTCAGAAGTTATTTATATCTTAAAGAAGGGTAAACACAGAGGCATTA
>NW_009634576.1:35999-71206 GCF_000690535.1 Cariama cristata | reverse complement strand
TTACATATTTATATATATAAAATCTATATTTAAGAATTTTGCCTTTTGATTTGAAGCAGATGTCTTACAATTAGGCTTGTATTAGCTGTGGAGAGATGCAAACAATGTTCCTAAGCCCTAAATATTTCATAATTGTCCTGGGATATTTCTTCAGTCATAATGTGTGTATTATCTCATACACAAAACTGAATGCCAAGGAATCACATTTGCGCAACCACTATAAATTTTTCCTGTTTTGCAATTTATTTTCTTCATATTCTGCTCTTAATCCTCTTAAAACTGAAAAAAAGGTTATATTGTTTCTAATTACAATGCCTTTGAATACTTTTTTTTGCCTCTACCACACTGTGAACTTCTAAGACATAAAGTCGCATAATACAATATTTTTCACTTCTTTAATATATTAAGATTTTGTATTGGAGTTGCAACCCCTGAAGCTTGCAAATGGTGCTTTTAATAGATCTGATTTGCATAACAACAGTACTGTACAATGCGATTTGTTTTAAAAGAGGAATTACTGAAACTTTTATTTTAGGTGTGAAACATTTGACACTATTGTCAAAACCTCTGCTCATTATCATAATAAATAGCAGTCTTTTTCTGTCTTTTTTTTTTTTTTTAGGAGAGCTTTTTATGCCAGCAGTGACTTGGCAAAGAATTTTTTATATCTCAGGCTCTCAAGATTGCATATTCTGTCTGGGTAAGTATTGTAAATAGTGTAATAACTCTGTTTGCAATCATAATACTACATTGCAATTTAAGATCAACTTGGATTTGAAAAATCTAATACAGGGTATAAGGAAATGATTGTTTGCTTAGAGTTCTTTGCAGGTACCTTTGAATATAGTATTTAATTGTTTTGGAAGGTGTTTTGAGAACTGTCCTTTTGTTTTAAGCTTTGGAATGATGGGTTTGTGTTAACTTGCAGGAGTAAGCAGAATTGTTAACACCTATAAAACAATGAAAGCATTTCTTTGATGCACCATAGGTGTTTATGATATTCAACCATTGCAGAAGAGACAAAAAAATCCTTTGCTGAAGTTAGAGATAGATAAAACAGGAATATATCTTTTCATTTGTTTCATTTGGAGAAAACATATTTTTGAATGAGAGTCTCACATCTATGCATCCTCTGAACAGCTTCTTTTTCTTCTTAAAACAAATACTGTGATTAGAATTACTGGAACTACTGAGACTTTAAATAACAGTCTCCAGTTGTTTTTTTTTTTAATGTCTGAGGCCTAATACAGTGACGTCATAAGCTGTTCCATGACACACATAGGATAGAGTGTCTGAAAGGCACAACAAAGATGTCATATGAGGAAAAATTGTGCAGAGAGAACAAGTTGATCATTATTAAGGAGAGAATGGCTGAGAGGATTCTCGGAGAAAATAGGCTTGAGGGACGTATTAGAGACAGATGATCATTCCAGTAGTAGGGGAAGGGTGACATCAGACTGGGAAAAAAGATTAAAGGGACATGAATGAGAGATGAACAGGCAGACAACAGGCAAGTGAAAGCTAATTATGAAAAACTGAGAAAAAATCATTTAGAGGAGCTACATGCTGAAACTTAAATATAGGTTACATTTAACATATAAGATACAAAAAATTTATGAAACTAGGGGTGTGGTGAGAGTAAGAAGTTTGAAATAAGTGGCTTTTGGATAAATTTAAGGAGGCAGATGTGTAAAACACCACCAGTAGTCCATCGTAACATTCACACCTTAGTGAAATGTGGAGTTCTGTATCTGAATTTGTGAATTGATGGGATTAAAACTGGATGCACAGACTTGTAAGTAGGAGGTTTTATGCATTAGCAATTTCATAAACTTAAACCTCCAAAATTCCTAAATTGCATAAATAATTAGATTTGTGTGGACAGCTGGCCTGACCTTATCTTGTGCATAACAGTCATGCTAATCTACAGCAGTCAAAGGTATGGCTCTTTTATTTAAAATTCTAACTTTCTTATAATTATTACCTGTCACCTCTTTCATTTCTATACTAGCTATTATATGTATCAACAATTTTCAGGTTGTTCTATAGTTTTAAATTTGACCTTTCTCTGACGTTCTTCACTTCTCAGGTTTGAGTTCTGATTCTCTTGCCAGCACCAACTATATACAGTTTCAATCCCTTTTAGATCTATAATTTCTGTTATTACTCTAACTACCACTACTATGACACATAGATATCAGATCTACAACAGAGTTTCAGCAATTATATGATACAGAGCCTGAATATACCCAACCTGATCAATCAGTCCTGGGAGAATCACCATGAAGCCATGATAATGCCACATATTCCAGTAGATGGAGAGCATAGACACTCCTGTAGTGTACATAACTGCATACTTTTCTGTCTCACTTTGAGAGGAATTCAGGTCAACTGAAGATACCTAAAGATACCTAAGATACCTAAATTCAGGTGTCACATGTAAACTAGATATCAAAGCTCCTGTTATAATCAAAAAAACTAGGAAAAGATTCAATCTTTTTATATGTTGCAGGTGTCCTGCCTGGCCAACAGTTGCTGCTCAAAAGGGTACATGATGTCTGTAAGTCTTGTATCCTCCAGACAGATATCTTATATTTTTGTGCAGATGCCTTAGGCTCCCTAGAGAATTTCAATTGATGATATAAATATTCAACCGAATTCCATCCCTAACCAATAAAGTCAATGGAGATGAGATGATAATTCATCTTACTCTCAAGCAAACATCTTTTGTTCAATGCTATTACCCACAAATGTGTGCCCAGAGCCATGCTCTACATTATCCAGGACGTCTTCACAAGTCTGCCAGATGTAACGCATGCTGTCCTATGGCAGCAGCTGGAGGGTTGGCAGGATACCTTAGGCATCTCAGATTTCTGTACTCAGACACTAGCTTGCTTTGCATGGGCAACTGAACAGAGTGTCTAATGGCTGAATTGTGCTCTAAACTCAATTACGTGTATTGCTGAGATATCCTTTGACTTTGCTAGGCACTTTGGCATGCTCTCATATAAACATCCAAACTTAGGTGTGTTTATCATGTTTTGTCTTTCTTCTAATAACTCTATTTAGTATTGCAACAGAACATATAACCTCTCACCTACAAGTTAACAAGCAATGTTTTTCTGTGCACCCTTAAAACCAGCTGTTTAGAGGAGGCTACAAAAGGGACTCATGTAGGAAAAAAAGAAAAGATCTTTCCACTGTTAATTCTGCTTTTAAACATTGATGTTTCAGACTCTTTAGAGTCTTGAACTTAGGTTTGTCACTAGCTGGTTTTGAGAATGCATGATGTGCAATGAGAAAATTTCTAAATTCTCAGGACTCTCCACGAACAAAGAAAACATTTTCCCACCCAGCTCTTTCAGAGTGATTAGCTGTTTATCATGTATTATAACAACTCAGTGATGGTTGTAGAAAGTTGGGGATTTTTAACCCTAAGTCCTCAATGACAAGAATGGCAGCTTCATAATTCCCCCAGAGAAGAACAGGAGTTTATTGAAAAAGAGGTTCTAGAAGGAGGAAAGGAATATTTTCAGTCATTGGAACTGCTCAAAGTTCTAATTTATATACAAATGCATATATATTTATATAGCCTCACTGAAATAAATGACCAACAAATGCTAACGGCTGTGATCTGTTTTTCTCCCTACTCCCTCTTCATCTCTGAAGGACTGGGTAGCATTATTTTAAATTACTTTCCATATACTTATTCTTCTGGGACCTAATCAAACAGAGCCCATGTCTCTACGCTTAGTGAATCTCTGCTAGTGTTGTTGGAGCGTTGACTTTCCCATCAGTCAAGCTCACAGCTTTGGAAGCTTAAGATGTTGCTAAACAATGCTGCTGGGCTGCAGAGATCTTCATTGCGAATGAACCTGCCGTAGTGTTAGAAGGAGGAAATATAATTTGTATGCATCTGGTTGAACCTGATAGGAAGGTAGGCTGAGGGGCCTTGTGATTTTAAAAAAGTGTAAGGCATTAACGAGAATAGGACCCTTCTTCCTTCTCAGAAGCACAAGTAATTGACTGCTAGAACTGCTTCTGTTGCTGGTATTGATCAGTGACAGTTAGAGATGTTCTTCACAATCACTCGTCCTGTGAGGCCTAATTAACAAAGGCTGGCTTGCTGAATTAGATAAAACTCAATGTCTACTGAAATTAATGTGATGCTGTCTAAGCGTCCTTCAACTATTAAGGGAAAATCAAGTTCAAGTGGAAGAAATGAGGGAAGTCCTGTTAAGGGCTAAAACAATTGTGACTGGAAAAGTGGATTAAGACAACAGTTTGGCAAGGACAATGCAGAGGAACAAAGACACTGTTTAAAAAAAAAAGTGTCGTTTCTTTTTCTCCTTATATTTTTAATGGTGTTTATGCTATTTACTACCAAAGAATTTTTTTTTTTTTTTCTGGGAATCACCCAGTTACAGAAGAAGTAGAGACTGAGTAATTAGAGCTTTTAAAAATGAAACTATTTCTTGGTGATACTTTACCACCCGACATAACTCTGGATATTACCTTGCTGGGTGGTCAAGAAACTGAGGTTCAGTATATTACACTTTACTATAAAAGTAGAATGAGTAATTGTAAAAGAAGGAACATGACCAAAGAAAGGATGACTCTGGAGCAAGAAAAATGTGTATCATGGAGACACAGAGAACAGTTTCATTCACCCCTCCTGTCAGATCATAGTACGGAGTCCTTTGCTTTACCCTGAGACAAAATCAGTGACACAGGTTTTCCTGAAGCCACCAATGCCAGAGCTTTCAGGCTGATTCTTAGATTCACAGCAGAATGAGGAGCCCAAGTCTGCATTTAACCTGCAGGGCCAATATGGGTTGTGAGCTCGGCTGCCTTAGCCCCCATATCATCTAACCAGGTGTTAGGTGTTGAGTCACACTCGGATGTATAAATCAGCTCTCAAAGGAGCCTAACTAGACCAATTAGTCACAGCTAACAAAACCTTAAACTAGATACTTAAGCAACCCGTGTAATAATAATAACAAAATAATGCTTATGTCGCAGTATAGTACAGGATGTCAAAATATCAGTGCAGAAGAAAAGGGGCACGTGCAAAATTCAGTGGGGTTTGTTACACTCATATACTCAGTTCAGAGGGGGTTCTACACATTATCTTTACTGTGGGCTATTCAGCAATGTATATTTTCTTAGATACACTGCTTATTTTGTAGCCCACCCATTTTCACAGAATCTCTTCATATGTGGACTGTTTATTTTCTCAGACAACCTTTCTATCTGTGAATGCAATCAGTTTGTTTTTTTTTTTTCTCAGATACACATTTGCATTCTTTTAAAACACAGGATCTTTCACATGCTTTTTCAAACGTGGTTTAAGATAGCTTCAGTGTATATTTGGCTAAACATATATTCTTCTGTGTTCCCAGATTTCCCATTTGCCATTTCCACAATTTTCTGGGAACTGATGTCACATTAAAACAGTTAAAAAATATGAATGCATGTACAGTACCTTGCTAATTACTTCTTGTTAAAAACTTAACATCTCTCAATTTAAAGGTAGATATTAACCTTTTTCACTTAGATTTATTCGATTTTCATCAGGGTACACCACCTGGACTCCTGAGATTGTTAGGCTTCTTTTTCCCATGGATGATAAGAGTCTTTAGAGGTAAACCATAGCTCTGGAAATGTCTGAGCCATATGCCCCGAATCCCAGCTGGTGAATTATTCCGCTGTCAGGGACAAATCCACAGATGTACTGCATAAGGGGAAGGGAAGTATACGTGTATATTTATGTGCAAAATCAGTAAGATTATTTATAGAAGTAACATTTAGGTTAGTGTAAATACTCGAGTCTGAAATAGAGACACCTGTAAGCTAAGGATGGAGGAAGTGTTACTTCAGGAATACTCCAGCTTTGGAGCAGACTTTGATATCCAGTGACAGCAGCTGAAGTTTTTATGGTACTCCAGGGAAGACTATTTGGCAGAATGCCCCAAAACCTCATGCTTTCAGAAGTCAGCATTTTTGAGGCATGCACTGGGTAGACCCAAACTCTACCAGCTATAAACTAGACTCTCCTTTTCCCTTCTTTGATTTTCATGACAGTTAATGAAATCTGAAACATCTTAAATGATACTTCATCTGCCAGTTTACAGTAATTGCTTACCATCAGTAAGAAACATTGAGAGAGGAAAGAATGAATGCCTTGTCATGTTCAGGATACAATAAATTAAAAGTAATACAACTTGGAAATTGAAGTCTATCATAATTAGCCACTATCAATACCTTTTTTTCCGTCTGTAATCATTGTGCATTCATGCATAAAATCCTCAAAGCTTAGTTTGGTGGAAAGTATCTGCCTTTTTGACAGGATATTGGAAATCACAGACCTAAGAGTTTCAGTTGCTTCATCTTTCCCAGAACTTTTTGAGAGAAAGATCTCAGAATTGGCCACAGGATAAGCTTTAAATCTAAGAGATTGCCCACGAACTACACCACAAGAATCACTCCAATAGATCTCTGTTGCTCATAGCATGAATGACATAAGCTATAGGGTTATGTACATCAGTGTACATCAGTTTGCTTAATACTCGCAAGCATTTAAACAGCAGTTAGTCTTTTAAACACTTTGAAAAATTATCTGCTGTATTCTGTAAGTAGCGGAATAATATAGATGTTACCTGTCAAATGACAGCAATTTACACATCCTTTTCCTTTTATACTATCATTTGTCAGAATCAGGTTTTTGTTATATGTAAAGTGGTTTAGATCAATAGCTAGAAATCAGCTTGTATTGCATTGATTTGCTGAGCAGATTAGGTATGAAGATGACAAGAAGTTATGGCTGATACAGACCAATCTCGAATTGCCTAATGGATTAACACATTTTAGGCAATTCTGTGAATACAATAAAGTATCAGAAGAAATTTTAAATATTTTAACAGTATGTTCAGTCACAATAAGAATACAATCTGGAGATCTTAAACTAGAACCATTGGCATGAGAACATAGTTTTTATCCTTTAATCATCGTTTACTAAACAATTAGTAAGTCAAAGATGTGAAGAAAGGAAACTTGTGCCTTGGTATTATATTTATAAAAGTGTGTGGCTAAACAACAGGTACAGAAAGAAAATCAGCAAAGAGATCAGCAATGAACGAGTCCTATGACAAACATAAGTTAAATATCGAGAAAATGGGACTATAACTGCTGCTTTGTTTGTGATACGGTATCTAAGCTCCATTCATTCACCTTGTTTTATTAACAAACCTGTACCCATTCTCAGCTCACAGCAGTTGAATAAAATGCAGCATCTAAAATGCAGATTGTGTTTCTTTTTCTTCTAATTCTTGTCTTTTCATTGCCAAGTGTTTCTTTTTTTTCCTCCCCATGTGATTTAAATGTGTAAAGGGAATTACTTCAATTGAATTGAATTGAAAAGAAAGATGCCATAAGAAATTATGAAAATTACTTGAAACAAACAAAAAAAAATTTGAACATACATGAATTAAAAAAACTCAAAAAAATTAGGTGTCAATCAATAGTGAAAATATGGACAACTTGAGTTTAATTGGCACTTATGTTCATAAATATAATTAAGTATTCAGATCCTATGTGGTCAACCTGTTCTGCTATAGGAAGACATAAACCAAAAAGATGTGCAGTAGGAATTTTACTCATTGTGTAGGTAACATTTTGCACTAATGGAAGCCCCAAGGTGGCATTATGGAGATGTGTCATAACTTTACAGGAGACCGTCAGACTTTATTAATTGGAGATAATGAACCATTACTATAAGAAAATTTCTTGTACCTTCTTGATATGTATGAGATTACAGTACTGGATCATGAGGGAAAATGAACTTAAATGACAGAATCATATAATTGACACATACTAGTTTATTTTAGAAACATATATTTAATCATATCTATATCCATACCAATCTAATTGCTACAGGTGTTTTTTCTGTGTAGCTATGTGGTGAAGTGAGCTTCCCTCTGGGCAAGTCAGGTCATTAGGCCTGGTCTGGGAGGGGAAGAAGACTGGGTTTGTGTGGATTGGTCTTGTCCCACTCTTCTCTCACAGGCGTATGTGTCACTGGTGGGATGAGCCATGGTAGCCCTGCCTCACTGTAAGTGAATTTCATCTGGGTCCACCTGGTCCAAGCAAGCTCTTATTTCATAACAGAATCAAGCATAGATCAGACAAGTACCTATTACATAGTGTTAAAAATAGGTCAAACATGGACTAAAACCAGGTTTACATTGTCTTATTATGCTATATTCTTAATCTGCACCTTATATCCTCTTTTAGAGACAGCATGCTGCATTGAATCAGTGTGACGTATGTTTGGCATTGCCTTGTTTAACTAGTACAGCAATGTTTCGGAATTCTTGATAAACTCATAAATACAGATAGTTAACTAGGACGTTTAACCAAAACAAAACACAACAGTTAGAAGCTTCTAAACTCCTGGCAGAATTGTCTCCCCTTTATTTTTATACAGACAACATTTTTCTTCAGAGTTGCTTGGTTATTTGGTAAGTTACACTATGATTGCAAGGTCCACACTTAAGCTGTAACTTCTCTTTAAACCAGTTCTGAAGAATCAAAGGGATACAAGTCATAATAAATGAAGGTTTAAGAGTATTTCTTTTTTCTTATATGTGGCTCTCTCACTTCTGTTACAAGTATTTTTGAAATATGAGTTCAGTGACCAACAGAATATGATGTGTACTATGTTTTCAAAATTCAAAAATATAGACAATTTGATTGATATCTAATTTGAAATCTATCATCCTTCTTCTGACAGGGAAAATCAGTGTCTTTATGGAAAGGTAACATACTGAAATATTTATCTTAAATTATTTTTGGAAGAGATGTTGGATTATAGGATTGTACCAAGATGATTTTTCCTGAATTTTAGCAGTACGGGCTGAAAAACTAAGAGAAAGTAAAATACACATCTGCAAGTCAACAAATACCTCTAAAGATATATTTCAGATTTATGTTTTTGTCAAGGGCTCTTGTAATAGTTGATCTTCAGACTAGGAATACTGCCTGGATCTACCTGTGCATCAGAATTGTTATCTTCAATATGCAAAACCAAAAAGACAATCTCTGTTTGAATCTCCAAATGACAAATTTATCCAGGTGACCATTTCCACCTATGTTCCAAGACTTCAGCTGAGTTCTTCAGTGTTATTGCACAGTAGCTCCTGTGAAGAACAGTCCTCTCATACCCAACACAGCTGAGGGGAAGTGTTGTACTAGATTTTTTTTCTCTTTGGATTTTTTTCTAGAATACCTATTTTTACCTTCTGCAATAAAATAACTGAACAATATGAACTTATGTAAAAATATCTCAGTAATGGTGCTCTTTGTAAGTTTCATAATTGCGCTAAGAAGAACACATTTACAATGCTAAATAGTTCTTAAGACATTGCCATGCATGAAAACTATTCATGTAGTAATATATTTTCATTGCTTGTGGACAGGCCCTTAAAATCTTACTTATGAAAATCAAATAGAAACCAATAATGAGTTGTGAAATTTGTGACCGTTAAGCATTCATTTTCTCTAATACCTTGAGGTAACAAGTAGCTGTTAAGTACATACATGCTGTCTGTTTTCTGCAATTTAAAAAAAAAAAAAAAGAAACAAATGATCATTACATAGCAAACGATCATTGATATAAGTTAAATGATGTCATTATTAAGAGTTGTACAAAATTATAGTGCAAAATTACCCATAACATGTAACAACAAGCGCGTATGCAGTGAAACAATAGAAAGAAGAGAAGGAGAAGGGAGAAGTATGGCAAATGAGACAGCACAGAATAGGATAGACTAGGAACAGAGGACAACAGAAAAGGAAGCAAAACCTAAAAAAGATGTATTTTAAGGAGCACAATCTATTACAGAGTCTGTACAGGTGTATTATTTTGAATAAAACAATGTTCTTCAAAAACTTTCCCTAACATATTGTTGTTTTATATATATATAAAGTGGGTAGTTAATGAATCTCCTTGTAAAAAATATTTTAACACCTTTTAAAAGGATCTTGCATAGTTTTCATTTCTAAGGACAAGTTCGATCGTCTCCACTTCTATGCTGCTTAGATTCTGCACATAACTTTGGAATTAATGAGTGACAACTTTAGCATCTCTAGTAGGGTCTTCTGACATGTGCAAAATTATCTCTGCTATCCAGAACCAAAACAACAGGGAACATATTCCACAGTCTTCAATGTCTAAATAATCATAGAAATCACAGAATAAATGAAACAGGAAGGGACCTCATGAGGTCTCCTGTGCACCCACCATGAAGTCAGGACCAGCTCTGCGGTCAGACCAGGATGCTCAGGGCTTGGTCCAGTCAGTGCCTTCTCCAAGGACAGAAATAGCACAAAATCTTGGGGCAACCTGCTCCAGTGCCTCACTGTGCTCATCAGGAAAAAAATCTGCTTCTTATACCAAGTCTGAACCTCTTTTGCTGCAACTTGTGCCTGTTGTCTCTCAACAACTTCCCCTGCAGCACTGTGAGGAGCCTGAGTCTGGCTCCTCAATGACCCTTCATCTGGCTCCTCAATGACCCTTCATAAGCACAGGGGGGCTGTTAGGTCCCTTCTCCAGGGACCTAAAGCATTCCCTTCTCCAGGTTGAACCAACCCAGCTCCCCCAGCTTCTACTCATGGGGCAAGTGCTCCAGCCCCACCACCTTAGGGGCCCTCCACTGAGTTCCCTCCAGTATGTCCATATCTTTCCTGTGTTGGGGCCCACAACCGGATGCAGCATCTAGATGTGGTCTAACTAGTACCATACATAAAGGGATAATCCTTTCCTTCGACCTACAGGCTGTGCCACCGCTCATACAGCTCAGGAGCTGTTGGACGCCTTTGCTGCCATGGCACACTACGTGTTCATGTTCAACTCTCTCCACCACCACCCCAAAGGCCTTCCTGCAGAGCTTCTCTCCAGCCCCTCTGTCCCCAGCCAGTGTTTTTGCAGGAGCTCTTCCCTCCCTGACGCAACACTTGACGTTCGCCCTTGTTGAACTTCATGGGATTCCTGTTCGCCAGTTCCTCCAGCTTCTTTGGATCCCTTTGGATGGCAGCTCTGCCTCCTCTAACATATCATACAGTGCGTCCCATTCCCACCCTGTAGTTTGGTGCCACCATCGCTATGTGATGAGTGTGTTCTTCACCACTGGCTCAACATCCATGATGAAGACAGTACATGGGACAGGTCCCAGGACAGACCTGTGTGCAGTACAGCATTTGCCACAAAACCAAAGTTCTCTGGGCCCAGCTATCTGATCAGATTATTACCTGTCTGGGTGCCAACTCATCGAGACCACAGTGACCTAAGTGGGACATAGTTATTCAAGTTCTATGTCCTGTAGTAATGGACACCTAATTTCTTTAGATTACATAAAATGTCACAGCATATGAGAGGGACAATAAAATTTTTATTGAGATTGTGTATTAAAAAAAAATAAATCAACCAATCAACAGTGTTACAGCAGTTGGTCACACAAAAATGCAATAATTATTTCTTAACATAATCAAATTGTTATAGAGTCTTTCAAACTTTATAGGGATTTATTCATACATTCTAGGCACTACGTTTTTACTCTCAGAGATCTCAGTTCATACACTCTTTTTACACAGCTTGTGCTGACACTTCACACACTGAAGCCTTCATTCATGTGAAGGTTTCACACTTTGCTGTATAGTATTGTAGAACCATCTTCTGTATAGGATTGGGTACTAGCACAAAACTGTGAAGGTTTTAATGAAACAGGAAACAAACACATCTGATTTCATTTCAGTCCCTTCTAATTGAAGATTTAATTTCACTACACCTAACTGAACAGTATATACTTTGATTTCTTCATGTCTGGCTTAGTGACCCCCTGCAACCTTACTGTCCTGATGAGAAACTGACCTTAGTTGTGTTCTATTAGCTTTCAAAAAGCATTTACCTCTACTACCTAGCTACCCATAGGAAATTTCTCGCTGGTATCTGGTAACATTGGCCATGGAGACTATCTAGATGGCTTTACAAAATGTTGTCTCAAAGGAATATATCACACAGAGAAAGGTGTTAAAAGGTGTTAAAGCAGAAAAGCAAGTGCTAATAAACTCAAGTATTTATATCTTTGTATAAAGATTGCTATCTCCATCAGAGCTAAGGTCAGTCTATCTGCCTAAAAACTATCCTTCAGGGTTTGTACCTCAATCCATCTACTCTCCCTGAACTACCACTGAGGACAGACCCTCATTGCCACCTAGATGGAAAACTTCTCAGTATTGAGAAAGCTTTTAATCTTAGACCTGCAGTTTTGGCACTCTACCTATGCAGCTTTACCTGATGAGTGCAAACGGCATCTTCCCAAATCATGCCCTAGCCATGACTTTCTATCCTGTTGTAGTTATATTTTTTGCTCATATCTCACTGCAGTCAAATAGAAGAATACCAAGAAAGTAAACCAAGGATATGCAGTGCAAATTTAGTCCTGATGCCTTCTATGCCTTTGTAGCCTTTAAGTGTGTTTAAAATAATAAAAGATGTGTGGGCACATAGTTGTCTACCAACTCTTCCTAGGAGTGAGTAGAAACCCACAGGATTCTGCTCCATAAATACTAGGCCAAAATATTTTGCCTGATTGTCATACAAAGCGTGGAGCTTAGAGATAAATTCTACATCTTTCACACTTTGCAGGTGCACGAGAAGGACAGTCAGAAATGGATCAAAATAATGTTTCATTCTCTCCTTTGCTGCTGGAATATTAATAGTTACTATCATTTACGATAAATTTAAACAGTTTAGATAGTCCCTCTGAATGCCTAATTTCTCTTGTTATAGTGCCTCATTCTATCCTGAAACTTACTGCATAGAGTTAGTGGAGTTCAGACAGATCCTGTCACCAAGATAGCAGCTGTTTCACCATGTATTCATCAAACAGTTCTACGTTATGAAATAATTTATTAATCTGGTTAAAAGTTCTTTTTTTGGACATCCCCCAACTACACGGACTGATTCCTGTGAAATGGTGGCTGAAAGTGGAACTAATGATAGCTACAAGGATGACTGACACAAGATTTCTTCTTTTTGTTTTTTTTTTTTTTTTTTCCCCCTCTTTGTACTCTGTAGTACTGAACTACAGGTAAGACACTTAGAATTAAGTCATAATCCTAAAACTTTTCCTAAAGACAATTTTTGGTACTATATGATGTGTCTGTGGGATCATCATCAATCCTAAAATACAAGTTTTGTGATAATAGGTTTTAAAAGAGCTGAATACTAAACACTACAGCTTAGATCCTTAGCATAAAAGTCTGCCTTTTCTTAAAGGGTGACTTTTAAATAATTGATAAATATTTCATGCTAGTTCTACTTGTTCTGTAGTACAGAGAAAGACCAAATAGAAACGATGGAACACGGAGAACCAGAAAATTCCAAGATATAACATATTACCCAATTTAAGCATATTTTGAAGTTGTTCTCTGCCCAACAAAACCAAAACAAAAGCAACCTTAGATTCTGTCAGAAATTTTAATGTCTTTTAGTTGACATCTAAGAAACAAATGCTTTACAGAGAAAGTTTGTTGAAGTGTAAAGTGAATCTTTGCAACTAATGAACTTCACATGGTCTCGGCACTTGTTTTGGACCATAGATGTTAGTGTAGTCAGATTGTTCTCTGTAGAAAAAACATACATGTAGTAAACAAACTCTTTGTTCTAATTGTTAACCAATTCAACATGGATAAAATTTAGATTTTGTATTAGTATTTAAGAATTACTCTTCCTCTTCTAGTGCAGATGAAGTTTTTGTCAGTATAACACTTGGTCTGAGAAAGGATGGTGGAAAATATAGTTCTTGTATGACAGTCTTGCTCATCAGAATGTGAGAAAGCATTTGTAAAAACCATATCTGTATGCATTTAGATTTCCTCCTAGTTCTTAAAACATTTACTATGCTCTGAATTAAATAAATTGAAACATAATACATTAAAATTAGCAATAATTTTTTTTCAAGAAAAAAAATCTAATCATACAATATATTTTTGTATGATTTCGTTCTAAAAAAGTTGTCAAGAACATATTAGAAGAAGCTTATTGGAAAAGAAGATTTTTTCAGAATATTACATTGTTTCACTTTGATGGAAAATATTTTTTTTGTTTTGCTTGTGTCAATATTTCCACTCAAATTTTGTATTTTTCCTTCACAGAATTATTAGATAATTCAAATTTAAAATAGAAACTCAAATGTAAATGTAGAAATGTCTAATGAAATTATACTTCTGTTTTATGGATGAGTATACAAAATATACATTAAAGTCAGTAAAATACAAAGATTTACATCTGAGGAACAGAAAAATCTTTTGAATATATTGCGTGATTTCTGCTTATGCAGTTGAATACCACGTAGGGAGGTTTTTTCAGTAACTGATAGGTGAGAGCAACAATGTATAACTAGCTACATAAGGACCGAAGCACAAAAGTAATTTATTTGTGTTATGATTTCAGCTTCTTCTATGCTATTGCTGTTACTATTATCAATAGTATTCATTAAAAAGAAACTGATTGTTTTAGGTACAAATGATTAAAAAAAGCCATGAATAGCTTTTTAATTTATCATCTGGGAGAATCCACTCACTTCCGATCTCCCATAACAGGGATTGTATTGGTCACATTTTACATCCCTTCCGACCTGTGTGTTTCTATCTGTAAACTAAATCACGTCTGTATTGCTACAACCCTAACACTTCTTTGCTGGAGTTTCCAGCTTGTGTCTGTTTCTTCTACCGCCTCTGTGATTATTATATAGTCCTCTACCAAGGAATGTGTCTTTTGAATTTCTTTGTGGACTATCTTAAGTACACATTATGATCCTATAACTATTAGATAAAATAATAATTAGAAATATAATATTTGATCTTCTCCAAGGGTTTAGACTTTTGCTCTTAGGAAAAAGTGAAATGGTAAAATGGGCAAAACTTGGTTCTTTTCAAATTCACTGTCACGTAATTTTCATATTGGTGCACTTATTTCAGCATGATTATATTTTAGGTCATAGAACTAATTTAATTTAATTGTGTTTAAACCCAAGACTGAAAAAACAGAATCTGCAAGTCAGTTAAGGTGAGTAAAAAAGGGGAATGTGTAGAGCACAGATCCATCTTGTTTGTTTTTTATTTTCTCTAGATAAAACTATCACAGCACAGAGTGATAATGCAACAGAACTAAAAGGCAAGAGCTAGGAGATTACTCTGTTGTAGGAGATGATTCAAGAAAACAAAGATTCCTGAGACACTAGTATTAAGTGACCAGTTTACTCCCAGAAGTAGTAATACAGGTATTTTGGATGTCATAAGTGAACACCAGGTATAGAACTTCTTATATGAATAAAGGTGTAGGAGATGAATGCTGTCATCCTTTTTCTTTCTTAGTGTTTCCGTTGATTATCCAACCTTACAGGGTGATCTGAGAACAAAGTCCCTAAAAATCCTGGAGCTGTGGCAGTGATGAATGCAGCATAAACACTTGTGTGAAGCTGTACTCCTAAGTGAGAATGGGCGACAGATGTCAGATTAAAATGTCTTTCCAAAAGAGGAAAAAGGAACACTCAAAATGAAGAAAATTTCCCCCTGGAACTTGGCTCAGATGATCACTCAAGTGATATAAACATGTGAAACCATTCACATTGCTTAAAAAAAATGGGATACTTTTACCAGCAAACAGTATTTGATTATAACATTTACATATGCAAATGAGGGTATGGTTTTATTTGCAGTGCAAATATGTGTTGTCCCTCCCTCTTTAAAAACTTGACCAACTCATTGTGACTCATCTATCAAGTGAGCCCCAAAGGTTAACTGACCATACTAGATATTTTTTGTTTGAAATAATAATTTTCCTTCTCCTAAAGTTTTACGCATCGAAAGAAGAAAAGCACTCTAACTTTGAATTAATGTAAAGACATTTATATTTTTTAACAGCACTGGTGCAGAAAACAGAAGTACTGGTAATACTGAAGCAATGAATAAGCCAAAGGTGTGAACTCACTATTAAAGATTTCAAAGGAAAACAGGCTGGAAGAATAAAGTGTACAAACACCTATGCAGTTGTTGAGGACTACTACATCTGGCAATTTTATTAGTTGGTGAACATGCCATCTCCTCTGCGATGTTCAGTAGCAGAAGACTGCTAGATACAAAGAGTGCAAGCTGAAATCAGTATTCTGTAACGATAAAAGTTAGTGAAAGTGGAATACATGTCTAGCATGAAATGCAGACTTGATTAGCTACCTAGAAACTTTGGTCCACTCTGCAAATGAGGATGTGATGATCAGATTTTCATGGATATTAGGTGGGTTTCATCTCCTGTAACACTGAATATATACAGTGTAGGTAGCTACATCTGAGCCTGTGATCAGTGATTTCATTGCCAGTCCTGGGGCCATTCCAGAGAGTGATCAATGTCACTGTGTTGTAGACACTACAAGTAAGCAAGGTGTCACATTTTTTAATAATTTGTTCCAGCATCTGACTAGGTAAGAGAAAAAATGCAAAAGGATGTTGATGAAAGTGTCCTGGTAGTTGTCCCACATGGAGAAGGTATCAGACAGGAAACAGTTATAGCTGGCTGTTTCTACATTAGTGTTCTCACCCAGGGAACCTCTCTGTTGCTCTCCTTCATGGCACCTCAGCTTGCACCACAGCATGCTCCTGGGGAATGATGAAGGACTCCCTTTCGGACTAAGCTAAACCAGGAGATCTGCTCCAGGCATGTACCTAAACCCCACCAACTGCTCGTGTGTACCAACTCTACCTGACTAGCCTAGAGACAGTCCGAAGTGAAACTGTAGAAATGCATACAGTGTGTAGGTCAAGTCAGCAACACCAGCCATTTTGTTGTACGGATCTGCTGCCGATATGATGCCCTAATTGTTACAGTATAAACAAAATCCTTAAGATCTAGGTCATATTATAATGAGAAAGACAGCTGGTGTACAGTGCTGGAAGTCCTGGAATTAATTTTACATTTGTTATATTAATGCAAGGAATTTTCTTTCTTCAATTTTTCTTCTCATAATTTTTCCATTCTGCTTTCTTGTTGCAGGAAAATGATCACACACAAAAATACAAACACATATTTATGTATTTATTTGCCTAATTTATCGATGGTTCATTTCTGTCTCTTAATTCAAAACAATCTTTTGATTCTCTATTATAAAAATACATGTTATTGAAAGGAATTCCTCTACAACTGAATGTTTGGAACTCCACCAGGAATTGCTCATCAGCACATTGCTGCAGCTTGAAAATGGAATGGGTGGTATGGTTAGTAGCAGACACATATCAGTGCAGATATCACACTCAGATCCTACACATACAATGAAATAAAAATTTTATCAGACCTTGTGACTGCTGTAAGTGTAGAATTTAATAACAGTTGTGAAGTAACCGCTTATGGAAATAGTCCTCCTCTGTTATTTCTGGGACAGCTGGAATTTGCTAGTTAGTTTATTCCAATCTCTCCCATTTCAATTTTTGGTTGTTTGGGAGATTGCTTTGGTTTGATTTTTTTTCTTGTTTTTCACCAGTGAGGGATTTAATTCCTTTCACGCAGCAATACAAATAAGTTAGATTTCATGAAAGGAAATTTTGCAAAATTAAGAGCAAAATTAATGGGGCAGTGAGAGGAACTAATAAAACTTATGAGACTGGAGACAGACTGAAAGATCTTGTTAGGAGTACCTAACTTTGCAAGCAAAGATAGAACAATCTACAAATCCCCCAAACTGAAAATTGTAGTGGACAAGAAAAGAGAAGCTCTGCTAAACAAGAAACTGGGTACAAGGAGGGCAGAGAGAGGGGGAATGGTAGAAATTTGTATATGGACCAGAGGCCTAAAGGAAATATTTTTACCTTGTATTTTTGTCAATAAAAATAAAGATCAGGATTTTTATGATGTGAATATATTAAAAAGATAGCAGAAATGTTAAAAGCTATGAAAAATATCAATACAGTGTAATTACATTTTAGAACACTTAAAGACAAAGATCAAAGTCCTACATAGCTTAATACTTTGGAGACCCATAGTAACAGTCTGAAAAGCAAAGACCTAAATATGCAAGAAAGGTGAACAGGAAAATATATTAAGGAAAGATAAATGAAAGTGTCAGGCATAAGACCTTAATTGCCTCACTCAGTATATTACGCCTCTTTCCAAAGCTAAAAATTCTAGAATGAATGAAAGCCAAGAATTAATAATTGAGGAAGAAGAGGGAAAAAAAAGTCAAACAACGGATAACTACCAATGTAGACTACTGAATTTTTATTTTTACCAAAGGTGAAGAATAATAGAAGGAACTTGCTAGTGCCAGTGTTTTTTCAAAAAATATTTTGGAAAATTTGGAGACAGAAGAATTTATTTCTAAGGCTGCAAATATGATAGCTTTTTGGTTAAAAAAAAAATTAAAAATTTTCAAAGTATTTTTTGCAACTTACTTTTGAGGTTAGGCAAAACAGTCCAAAAGAATATCTCAGGAACATCAGTGGAAGCTCCATTATTCCATGGGACAAGATTTGTAAGAAATCGTTCTTGTAGTGGAGATGGACTCAGTAGAATTTTATACCTATTTTCTGTTATTTCACACAGCTTTGAGTAGCGTTAAGATCTGGGCTTATTTTTCCTTAAGACAAGAAAACCTCTTCCCTATTCTACAGGGTATTTTTTCCCCCCAAAATGGCATTAGCATAGCCTCCAGCATTATTTTTCTTCTCTTTCAGTGATGTATGCATTTCTAGACAGTGTAATATTTAATTTCTGATTCAAGATACAAATAAGGAACATTGATAGTACTTATTCTTCCCTTTCAAATCCTCAGACTGTCAGGAGAAAGATAAAATAATTTAATATGAAGTCTTTTCTTTTAACAGTAGTGATAACCATCATGACTTCAGTGCCTGTGGGTCTCAAGGCGCCTAACCAAATATAACTAAAACACCAAGACAAATGATGAAATGGTTCAGTAAATTTCAGAGCCCTTAAGAAAAAAATGTAGGAAAAAAGCAGAACCACCACTCTGAAATGACATTAACTAATTATTCACAGAAGAAAATTCTTATTTTTTAATCATTAGCAGTGTGCTATAACCAATTAACATGTTATGCTATAAACCCTTTTAGAAATGGAAACTACACTGCATGGTTTCCCAAGATGGGGATATGATTTCATAGATCCTTTTTGTTAACAGATGATTAAGATGAATCCTTGTGTAATCTGCAGAGTGTTGTAGAGTTATAACAGTGAAACAGGTTGCTTGACCTTTGAGAATTTTTCAGCACATATTTTGCACCCAAGTGGATTGGTTATGAAAAGTCTCCTCTTTTTTTTTGTCTCTTTTTTTTTCTGCTTAATTACAGTGTTTGTCACTCTATCTTGGGCAAATTCAACTTTTGATAACTACATTCTGCTTACAGAAACTAACAGTAGTTTTAAGTTGGGTAAAGTATCATTTTTGTATTATCCTGTGTTACTTCAAATCACACAATCTACTGCTAACTTCTTGATATGTTCTGCTAAAGAAATGGTTGGAATGCTGTGACAAATGAGATGAGCATTAACTACATGGAGGAAGCTCCGAGGAGCTTGACTTTGCTCTTGTAATGTGTTTCAAAATGGCAAGGAGAAGACAATTTATGCAACTCTAGCATTTATGGTATATACTTATTAAATAATTACATAGTACTGTACAAACATTTAATTAACCGCAGAGAGTTACTTCACTAGAAAATGAACAATATTATTATTATAGATAATAGTCTTTGAGGTCAGAAAGCTGCATAATGGTGATGACAATTCCCTTCTCCCACAGCTTGTTTTCATTCTTGAACATTAATCTCGAACATTTTCCTTTCTAAACCTGAAGGTCTCTGCATTTCTCAAAAAGAACACACGCAAATAAACAGAACAAAAGATTAAGTTATAACTTGCATTATAAAATATTAGCTTTGAAACATACTTATCTGCAAAAATAATCAGCCATCAGCATCAGCTATACAATAGTTTTTAACCATTTGCCTGCATTAGATGTTTGGATTATGACGTGCTTTCTTGTAGGGATTGATTCACGGACTCTGGCGCGGGTAAAACCAAAGACCTTTATTGTTTACAAGTTTGTGCTTATATAGATGCACTAGCTGTCCACGTGCTCTAGTTTGTTCTTGGATTGGTTAACCCCTGCTGTCCACGTGCCGTGGCTAAGCTTTTAATTGGTGTTGTTAATCAAGACACGCGTCTTCTAGTTTGGGTCTCACAGCTGTGCTTCAAAACATTTTATCTTCAGCTCACTTTCTGCGCTTGCTTCATTACTTGCTTTCTCAGACTATTTCCTTCAAGGCTATGTTGTTCAAGGTGGCTCGCAACACTCCCTGTGAATCCCACAATTTCTGACATGTTTGGTTTTGCATATAAAAGGTAAAACATATTTTATTTCTAATTGGGATGGAAAGAACTCCCATAGAAGTTGGGAGCATTGTGCCACTTATTTATTTTCCTTTCTAGGAGAACGTAAATAATTCAACTAGAACCTGAATTTCTTCTGTGTAACTTAATTCAGGACTTTTTTCCTTAAGCTTCAATTTATGACCACTTTATGCACATGATACTATTCCTAAAACATACAATGAGTTTTTAATAGGTTTCTATGTCTTTTGGTGCCCTTTCCTCCCTTTTGAATGTCTGGGAGTGTTGCGCTTCCAATATTTCAGGGAATCAAGCCCAGAGTTTTTAGGAGATACAAAGGAAGCTGCTGCCTTCTGCTCTGACCTGAACATAGCTGATTACAGGGCAAACCCTGAGCTCCCACTAAAATAGATACAAATGCAGTGTAAATCTACCAAAAAAACTTGCATGATTGAGCCATTTTCCCCCATTTTTTTGTTTCTTTCTTTCTTTTTCTTCCTCCCTGCTGCATTCCCTGCCCACCTCCCCTTTATTTTAAACGTACAGTCAGCCCTTTCTAATTTACTGACCTGTGAAGAATAGGTAATAGCTAGTAGTAACCATCTATGATTCTGAGATTAATGTTGTTATTCTTGTGACACAGGGACATCAAAATCAGTGTAAAAACATTCAGAGTGACAGGTGGCATTTGCTTTGTTACTCTGCTTTTGCACGTGCCTGTGACATCTCTTCATAGACACAGTAGGGCTTTGATTCCTCAGTGTTCTGTATTCATGTACTTTCCACAGTGCTGCTGTGGATCTACGGTATGCTAGGAATTGCAGAAATTCAAAGCATGCATGTAAAGGGATAAATGATAAATTGTTGATGGGAAAAAAATGACTGTGGTCAAGCATGGGAAATAATCAGTGAGAGATTTGTATTCCAGAAAGAATAGAAACTCCCATGGGAACATAAATGATCACTGTTGTTTATCCTACAATTTTCAACCATTCCAGAGAGGTTTCCTACTAATCCTCATCTTAAAAATAGATGAGGCCACAAATGCACCCTCTCATCGCTGGGTGGTATATTTTAATCCTGTAAGTGTCATTGTGCCACTCTGGTTCAACGTTGGTTTCCCAGTTTAGTATTCAGAGAGCTAATTCATTTTGTTGCTGGCAGCAGTGCATTAATGATCAAGCTACGACAATGAACACTGTCTGCATAACAAATGTGTCTTTCTCAAGCTGCAGTAAATACAAAGTGATTAACATGAAATAACTGCTCCAGCAAACTGCTTCTCTGCTTTTAAATAGATACTAGTGTTTTTATTTAACCCTGCATTTGTCATATATGTATTGAATGGGCTTGTTTGCATTTATTTTTTGGCTGAGTTAAAACCAAGGAAGGGATTGCTACCTTGGAGCTTTATTTTACGGAGTTCATTCTCTTGGAGATCTGTTGTTAGCATACTGGATGCAAATGATTATTAATACTCTGTTCCCTGCTTCTGACATTTACTAAGGCAGAAGCATCAAATAGAACTAAATCACATCATGCTCCTTCCAGCTAGCTTAATCCTGCCATCCTAGCTAAGCTAATGAAAATAAAGTCTGAGCAGGTTAATGTTGCAGTTGTTAATAACCTTTAAATCTAAAAGAGCACAAGGTGGGGTTGGTTTGCCTCCCGAGTCGGACGAGAAAGTACAAAGAGGGAAGGTGCTGGAACGAGAAGAATAAAACCGAGGTTGCTCTCCTCTCCCAGCTCCACCCCCGCTTTTTCTTCTTAATCCTGGCATAATGAAAGATCCGAGCAATGTCACTGTATTATGAAAAGATGGGATTATTCTATTCTTAGAAGGAGTAAGGCGGAGGCAGAGACAGAGACCCAGACAGTCCATTTGACAGTCAGTGCCCCCATCCCCGCTGCTGCTCAACCCCTGCTGGGGGAGCTCCTACCTGAAACGTAACGGTGGAGAGCAAAAAGCAAAGCACCCTCCGCAAAAAGCTTTGAAACGCTTCTCTTGTCATCCAGACAGTCCTCTAAAGCTGTGCTGTTCACATTCCTTCTGCTGTCATCTCACTTCATCTCATTATCGTGTGCCAATAGCGTAGGCTTTCTACTCCACAACAGTCTTTTAGAGACAGAGTTTTATTGGAAGATGTCATATACGAGCTAAAGTATTCTTTTTTTCTTTCTTTTTTTTTTTTCTTTTCTTTTTTTCTGCTAAGGCATTGCTGTAAGGATTTATTATTTGCATGTGTTTTTAAAGGACTAGAAATTTTCTTCATTTAGATCGTATGTGAGGCACTTTTACAACAAAGTTGTAGAACTAGAATGGCTATATCTATTGTGGAAATGTGTTTTTTCACTGTTCTGTGAAGCTCATTTAAAGGTATATCTCAGTGAAAAATAAACAGCATCAAGCCAATGTAAAGAGAAAGAGAAAGAGAATATCAGAAGAGAAAATTCTGCTTTCCTTAAGGAGAATCACAAAAAGTATTAACAATATGTTATTTTTTTTTAAAGACATACTGACCCTCTCACCATAGGTATTGAGTAAAATTTAGAAAGGGAGAAAACAAAGAAGTATCTTCATGCTCTGTTTAGAAATTTGGAACTAATTCCTTTTTCATTCATTAAGCACAAGTCAGGTTCATGGAAGCCTTAAATCAAAGGGAAAAAAAAAAAAATCCCCTCTATTCCTCAGAATACAAACTGTGTGTGGATTATTAAAATGAAGGAAAGATTTGGAAATCTTTGCTTGGAGCAGGATGCATATGGACCTGCGACTATAATATAACCTACCAAAGGCCATAAGTAGAGCAGAAGGCAATGGCTGTTAAACAGACAAAACAAATTTCCTCAAGTATTCCCTTGACAATCAGACCCTCAAATGTAATCACGTTTAAATACGATGAAATCGATAGAGCTGTGCTGATTCAGAGGCATAAAGATTCCCATAACTACTGCCCTCATCTTCCATTTCAGTAAGTTACAACAGTTTGAAGAAAACGGCATCCAAACAGTGCAAGGATGAGGTGTGCCTACTGTGCTCAACAGAGGACGACCTGGAACACCTACAACAAAAAGAGCTACTGGCATTCAAGTAATCACAAAAGAGGTGACATCTTATATCTCATGTTTTTCAAGTACGTTAGGTGTGCAATGAACTGGCATAAACACTTCCTCTGTGCTACTTTGCTCCGGTTTTTCTCTACTTCTGTTAAAGCTCGTGGTGTGGGACTATAGACAGACTCGCCTATGTAGCAAAGCTAGATTCAGGAAGTCTGAGAGCACACATATATCTGGCTTTGATCTTTTAAAATTGTGACTACTGGTGTTTTTAAAAGACACTGAAGTTGGTTAGATCACATAAGGGTCATTTAGCTAAGAGGATTTTTTTCATGTTTTTATTTCTTAAACTAGGGGTTATATGCCAAGCTTTAAATGACAGGCCACTAACAAAAATTCTGGAATTAATGAAAAAAATAAGCTTTTGATGAAAATTATGAAAAATAGCACCATATCGTGAAAGCAAAGCAAGAATACTGGCTCAAACTCACAGCTCTCAAGTCAGTTAAACAAATTTCAATTGATTTCTCAATTAAATAAAATAACTGACTCCATGACAGACTGAATTAATGAATGAATGAACAATAAAAAAAGCATAAAAGAAGTTATGATTGTCATGCACTGACGGTAAGACGAAGGCATCAAGCCAACATCAATTTTTAGGGAAAATTGTTTAACTAACGATAAATTGCTGGGGGGACAACAATCACTGTTTCTACTGAGTTTTATTGCAAGAGGTCCAGAAATTCCCATCAAATCAGGGTACAGTTCTTGAACACCATGGACAAAGCCATATATAAAAGAAAGTCTCTACTACTTTACACAGTCCAGTTAAATTTTACATTGATAGAGTAACCTTTATTCTTTGCCTAAACTATTTGGACAGTTAGGTGTGTGATCAGAAAATCATTAGCATGTGATGCCTCTCACACTGAGAAATAACTCTGAAAGTATGTGTGAACCTGCATCATATGGGTTCTTACAAGGTATCCTACAGCCTTATTTATAGTAAGATCATGACAAACATGACAATGATAGTGATGGGACTTTTTAGAGAGAACTTTTCTGTTAAGTATCCATTTTGAATCTTCTTCTCTCTGTTCTGCCTTTTCACTGGATCAATGTTAAATCATAAAAGCTTTGCTTGTCACAGGCTTTATGGCTACTCAAGCAGGAAAAACAGGCATGTACTGGAGCTGAAGTAAAGACTTTTAACCATAGTGAAATATACTTCTAGAGCCTGGTGTCTATTTCTTTCCTAACTTGCTTCATTCAGGTAGTTCTTTCTTTTCTAATTTGTCCTTCTTTTTTACTTGTTCAAGGGAGACTTTCATTGCAAAGAGAAAACTTCAAGCACAACAGTTTAATAAATAGTTTTGGCCTTGTGTTGATAGTATTAGTGTACTTCCTCCAACCACTTAATCATGTACTGTTTAAGGCAAACATCTTTCTAAAACAGGTTCTGCCTTCTGCAACAATCCTCCTACATTATTTATGTTATTGACTCTATTTTTCCCAATTTTGGTCCAAAAATACATGTTATGTAGTTTCTTCTTTCACTTTTATTGCCTGCCTGCTGTTAGTTAACCTATTGTTTGCATTATTTTTCACTAAAAAATATTTTAAGTTAGAACTTAAATTGCATACTGAATAAAATCGCACTGCGTCCTCTTAAAGAATTAAGTTGACTGGGTGCCAAATTGTGCTTTGCTTCTACAGTCTCCACTGGAATTCTGCTGTGTATGGTAAGCTACATGATATTTGGGGATAACAGATTTTTGAACAGCTTTTGGCAACCACTCTGAAACATTGATAAGAAGCATTAAGGAAGAAAAGAGGAATAGAACACCACATGGAGTTTGCATTAGTAGAGTTGTGATAAATTGACAGTTTACTGCTTGCTCTTTTATTCGCGCGCTATCGCTGGGGAGCATCAGGCTGCTGAAGTAAACGTCATGGATGGGAGAAACACACAGAGCACACTGCACTGCTACTGGGTGGGAATGATGTGGGAATTTATCAGCATATTCTTAGTGATTTCGTCTTCCCTGGTGCCAGGCAACAATTTCTGCCCAAATACTATTGCAGGCTCTTATTATCTTGCTTGTATTTCTTCAGAGTTGCTACATGAAAAATAGGGAAATTCACAATAGTGCTATGCCTCTACTAGTAAGAAATTACAGCATTAAGAATGGTTAACATGCTGTATGATGTACCAAACCAGGGAAATAGATCTCTATGGAGCATCTTGTGCCAAAAAGCTAATTTAAACTGTTAGTTCATGGAAGTTTTAAGAGACTGAATCTCTTCAGGAGAGACTATATTATGATGATTGTGTTCTAAGTGTCCACATTTTACCATATTCTTCTTATAAAAAGAGATATCTATTTACTTCAGCAGCCAGAGACACATTTATATTGAATTCTGAGCACAAAATATTTTATGATAGGTCTATAAAGGAGGTCTTTGAGCAGTAAAAAAAAGCTGAAATTATGGTATGATTTTCCAATTTTCTCCTAGATGGAGTACAAATGCTTATCATATTACCAACAATTAGAATAAGGAAGAAAAGAAATAAAAAAGGTAACACTCCCCTTCCCCCAGTAAAATCTCCACTGGTTGTTTTTTGTTTTACTTTGTTGGATTTTTACTATTCCTAACTCATTCACATAGGGTGGAAGGAAATGAGGCTCCTGACAACCTGTTTTGATGGCACTTGATACTGAAGTGATGTAGAGCTGTTGGATTCCTACTGGTTACCCCTGTAGATTAATGAAGGGTGAGACAGATATTGCAGAGCTGCCATGCAGAATGACCTTACCTGATAATACTGTTCTGCCTTCACTGCAGTAGGTGAGAAGGGCAGGCTGTATGCAGCAGCCTGTTTTTTCTGTACCTTAATGAGAAAAATTGACCTGTTTATCCACCAGCTGTCTTCTTTGTTTTTGATTCAAGGGATTTTTGGAAAACCTTTTCTGTTCTCAAATGTTGAATTCAAGCCGAATCCTCCAAAGAACGGCTTGTTGTCAGCAAAATCTAGTGGATTGCCACAAACTATGGAAAACCACCTGCCAATAGATGCATTTATAAGACAACGACATTCACAGACTACTTCAAGACATATAGTATTACTGACTTAATTTATATGACATGTAAGTCATATTCATAGTATATGAATGAACATAGACTACTTTTTCCCACCTACTAAACTATTTTCCTTGTCTTCTATACACTTTTTCTATAGCTTACCTTTCCTTTTTATTTTTCTATTGTATCTTTAGGACATATTTTGGTGAAAAAGTAAGTGATTAAAATCTCCACATTATAGCTTTTTTTATGTAGAAAATGAGTACTTTGATAACATCACTTTACTTGTTATTAATTTCATGCTAAAAGATAAGTATTTTCTAATACATGCAATAGAAACACAATCTATGTATGTCAGACTGTACAAACAAAGAAGATATCCTTTAAGGTTACTAAATCAAACATTGAAAAGGTAGGAAATGCAAAGATAAAGGTGGAATGAACAATTAAGTTAGAATTAAAGTACAGTGAACAATTATCTGTTCCACTGCTCTTTTTCTGTTTTTCACAGTTCTAGAATCTAGTATCTTTGTGCAGTTCAAATTCCTCCCCAGATGCTCATCTCAGCATCTGATTCCTCATTCAGCCATTAGACTCCTGCTGCTCCTTGATTTTCCTTACTTGTTTCCAAATCATAGCAATATAGCAGCCCGTCTCTCCCCCATTTTGGTATTACACTTTAGCTTTTACTGTCCCCATGATCCAGGTTGTCAGTAAATATGTAAAAACATACTTACACCAGTATTCATCCATGAGGGATGTTACTGCTAACCATCCACCATTGGGACTTCATACTGCTGATCACAACCCTTTGCTCCTGATGATCCAGCAAATTTTCAATCCAGTCAATTTTCAATCCAACTTTTAGCTGACTTATCCAGTTAATATCTCAACAGTTTGGCTCTTGCAATACTATATGAGACCATATTGAAGGCTTTACTAAAGTCAAGGTAAACAGCACACACAGCTCTCCCTTTGTCCACAGTTCTAGCCATCTAATTGCAAAAGGTAACGAGTTTTGTCAGGCACTGCCTCCTCTTGGTAAACTGATGTTGGCTGATCCCAGTCACCTCCTTGCCTTTCATAAGGCTGGCCACCACTTCCAGCATTAGCTGCTCCATCATCTTCTCAGGTGCTGAGGTTAGGCTGACCAGTCTGTTTCTCCCTAGACACTCCTTCCTGCCCTTCATGAAGATGGGTGCGAGTTTTGCCTTTTCAGGAACCTCCCCCTCTCACCATGATATTTCCAATTGTAGAGAGTGACCTCACAGTGACATTGGCTGCATCCCTCAGCACCCTTGGGTGCACTCACTTGATCCCATGGACTTGTGTATGCCCTACAGTCCAAAAAGCTCCCTCACTCCATCCTCCATTGCTGTGGGTAACGCTCACTCCTGCAGACTACCACTAGGCAAGCTTTCATCCTACCAACGAAAACCAAGGCAAAGCAGGCATTGCCTTTTCCTTGCCTCTTTTCATGACATCCCCTGTCCCACTGACCCATGGTCTCGCAGTTTCTTAAGCCTTCTCTTGGCTGCAAATTTTTCTAAAGAATCCCTTCTTTTTGCCCTTCACATCTCTACCATATCACAAACATATCAGACTTTTTCCAGCACCATACACTCTCAGACAAAAGTCGCTTTATTAAAAGCTTAATCGGCAGATGGCTGATTCAGCCCTCAACATCCACAGACCAGCTATCTTTTACGGTGTATACTAGCAGAAAGTAGACTGTGTTATTTGCTGTAGGCCATTTCCACAGCAAACTTAGCCTCTCTTCTACGCAAAACACAAAGGTTTCAATTTGTACAAATTGTCTAGGATGTTTTTTCACTGAATGTTTAAAAAAAATATAGTTCAGTCTGTGGGTTGCTTATTAATTGTGTGCTAAAGGTATTGCTTTTAGTAGCAGCTTATGATTCACTGATCTTCATGTAGCAGCACATAATTCCCATCTAGTATGATGTTTCAGACATCCTAGTGCTTGGCAGAAATCAGTCTTGACAAGTCCCTCAGACTCTGGGACTATGCGTAACATCAGAATTCGCAAGGCAGTTATGTTCAGTTGGCAGATAGCGATATACGTCAGTTTTACCGTACTGGCACCACAAAAATAATAAGGACAGTCCAAGTCTCTTAGACTGATTCACTTACTGCTTTGTGATATCTACAGTATACTTTTGCCACTTATGCAGCTGTTGTTATTTTAAGTTGTAGTGGATCCGTGAATATCCGCCTCCCCAAGCATTTCTGGAGTGGAATCCACAAGGCAGCAACAAGCTTCCAACAAAACTCTGAATGCAGCACTGCCAAACACACTTGGCTAGTCTCTAGGTTTAGTAAAACTCCATCAGACAAGAGCAAGGTGGGGAGTAAAAGACAGCTTTTCATAGAACTGCTACAAAGTGCTAGCATATCACTTAGTAAAGCTTCAACAGATAAGGATTGATGGGACAGAATGTGTATTCGGTGCTGGTGTCCAGGTGTTGGTAGCATGGGGCTGCAGGGTGGCCTCTGTGAGTAGAGGCCAGGGGCTGCCCTATGCTGGACAGCTCTGATGGACCCAAGATGGTGGTGTCTCTGTAAAAATATATTTAAGAAAGAGCAGAACACCACATAGTAGTAAGAAGTGAGGGGAAAAAATGTGAAACAACCCTGCGAACACCAAGGAGAGAGAAGAAGAAAGGGAGGAAGTGCTCCAGGACCTGGAGCAGAGATTCCTCTGCAACCCATGGAAGGGACCGCACGGAGCAGATACCAATGCTGCAGCCCATGGAGGACCCCATGCTGGACAGGTGAATGTGCCCTGAAGAAACTGCAGCCCATGGGAAGGGCTGTAGACATTAGCATCAAGTTCCTGAAGTTTACCAGCCAGCACTGGCTGCACAGCCCTAACTGGACCTTATATAACTCTGAAGCTGTTGACTTCTCAGTAAGAATGCCCTAGATATTTGGATGATGAGAACAGTACACATACCCATCCTGGTAAATCTCGAAAACAAGATGGGCTTCTATAGATGACATATACATGACATACACAACTTGATCTATGTTGCTTATAGGCATGAGGCACACTTATCCAAACCCTTGGTTTTTTATCACCTCCTCATTTTCTTGTTTCCACAAAAGACCACATCCTTTTCCTCCAAACTCAGTCATGCCTTGACTCATTCAGATGCGTATGGCAATGGATCTGGTCCATTAGAGAACAGGCCTTTGTCATCCTGAAAATCAGTGGCATTGCCTCCAGCAGTTTGGGGCAGCCTTTTAACATCTCTGAAGACATTTAACATAATTTTTAGAGAAGGCTGGGTTCTGTATGCCAAGGGAAGGGCAGAAAGCTGCAGTCGCTTGTTGGAGATAAGTCCCAATGCTGGCCCTAACTTCTTGGCTAGGAAGACATTTCTGGCTATGCCAAGACATAGACTTATGACTGCTAATCTATTCTAGGACAGAGACTCCTGCTGGACTGTTAATTCTGAGTGAGCCCTGTAGGGACACATTACTTTCTTGGCAGCATCACAGAGGCAATCTGGACATGTTCTGTGAGAGATAGAAAGATAGATAAGGCAGAAAAATGGAATAGTTACGGCCTTACAGTTTCAATAAAATTTCTAGCCTGAACCAGAAGCCCACAATACTGAAGTTCATCGAGCTCCAGTCTGACCAAATGGAACAGTCGCTAGCATTTACAAGAGCTCAGCATCATCAACCACATCACAGCATCTTTCTACTGCATAAACACCTTAGCAGGAAGTGTGGAGTGAGGCTGAATCATTATGTGAGGGTTTAAGACAATTATCCTGCTCCATCCCTTTGGTTGCTGTGCAAATCCATCTTTTTCCAAAGCCTGGGAATTTTTCTGTGATGTGGGAACTGGAGTGACCAGCATTGGCTAATGCTATCAAGGGAAACCCAAGGACTTGTGTTCCAAAGAAGACTTACAGACAATCATGAGATTTCAGGTTAGAAATTGTTGGGAGTACGTAGACACAAACAGAGTGGTAGATCATCACTTGAAGCAGTTCCTGAGCAGTCCTGCTCACTGGCTTCTTACCAGACATGAGAAACTGCAGCATGTCTTTTTATTCCCCTCTTCTGTCCTCTTCTTTCTCTCCACTCTGGTGTAAGTAGCTCTTAAGAAAGGGGCATGTGGTTGTGATCGTAGCTAGATTATTTGTAATAGCGTCATACACATCCTCTTCCCATGTTGCATACATGAAATATCTATCTTCTTCAGTTCTGCTGAAGAGTTGTACATAACTTTTCTGTTTGTACTATAACTTGTTAACAAGTAGGAGGTTTTGTCTTGTTTGATAGATGCTATAATAAATTGCTATTCTTTTCTTCATCTTATGGATGTGAAACCTAGAAATGTGTGGTTCTTTTTTGCAGAAATTCGTGTAAAGATAATGACATCTAAATTTCCTGCCATCAATCAGTTATTGGGTAAATGTCCTTCTGAGATCAATAGGAATTTTACATAAAAGAAGTTGTTTTACCACATCTTTTCATTACTGAAGTAGGGAAGTTTTCTTTTTTTCCTTTTCTGTTCTCATTGGTATAAATTACAGTTCCATTTAAAGTTCTTTTCAAGATTAGAATTAGTGTTATGTAATTCCATATGAAAAGTTTTTTGTTATCTAAAATAATTTATAGAAGTTAAATCTTTCATAACACATTTGTAGGGTATTGAAATGTGGTCAAATGGAAGACTGTCATGTATTCACTTACTGTAGCTTAACACAGAGAGGGTGTTGTGCTATCAACTACTACAATAAAAAGTACCAGCTTCCATAGCTAATCTAATATTGTCCTGTGGCTTCATTAAGAAGAAGACAAGCATACAAAAGTGTTCTGCTTTTCCATCTGGCTTTATATGCAACATTCATAGTGCTGCTAATGAAGAAAATAACAGGAAAACAAATCCCTGCTGGATCCCAGTTTGTTCACTGATACGAAAGGTCTCATTAAAGGAATGGCTATTGTGTACAAGTATTTCACAATATTTTGGATATTAACATCAAAATAAGGAGTGCAGTTGGGAGCATATAACATTTTCTAGCCTTATCCTACTACCAGAATTATCTTGCTCTGAAATAAAATTGGAGACATTTAATTATTAAATACAAAATTAACATTTCTAGGTTTCCATGGCAGATCTGTATTTAATAATTAAAGATTTGTTTCAAGTAAACAATGCAAACATAGTTATTTAATATCTGACCGGCAATACTGCTATGGCATTTTGAGAGCCATTTCATTTTTTTTTGTCTGCATTTATGTGCTCTGTGACACTTATATGTCATCTAAAAGCTTCTGAAAACTTTTTTTGTATCTTAAAACCAAGAGGAATATAGATAACAGCTTCTCCTACTAAGTGTAAAGATACTGCAGAAATGTCCATGTTATTAGACAGCGGAAAATATTTCTAAAATGTTTTTGATAGATGTTTATCAGCATAGAAGGGAAGCATTCTAACTTTTCCAGATTGCTTTGTATAATGGTTAGGAAGCAATTATAATGCAGTAGGCACTGAGGATATTAACTTTTTATTTCATTTTCAGAGAGAGAGAGAGGAAAAGAGAGTTAATATTTGGCTTTTAGATGATAATAGACATTGGGCCTACGTATACAGCCTTCACCCATAAAAGAATGATTCAGAAAGTTCTAAAATGACAAGGAGGTAGGATAGGGAGAGAGAACCCATGCAAGTAATTATCCCCAGGAAGCACTATAACTGCGGCAGACCATTGTCCTTCCTAAAGCTGTTGTCCTTCCTAAAGATAACATTGCCTCTAGCAGTGCACTCTGTAAGAATTTGAACATTCCTGAAAAAGCAGGACCAATGAATGTCAAATAAAAAATATAGATCTACTCTTACATATGTACCAAATGCACCTCTACTGGGAGAGAGGGAATGAAATAGAGAGGATCAATGAAGCTTAAATTTGTCTTTACTATCGGCCTATGAGGCATACATTGCCACACCCCATCATGTGGTCATTCAGCCCTATCTCCCTTGTGCAAAAAGGCTTTGCTTCTTCCTCTGAAATAACCTTTAATCCAGCAGCAAATATTCTATGCAGACCAACTACATCCTCATTGTCGGGAAAAAGGACTTCAGACTGAGAAGCAAAAATTACCCTTTCCCTGATACTACTGGCTTGGGAGGCTGACAACACTTGAGCTGACGAATTTTCCAATCTGGTACTATGCTGAGCCCATAAAATGTCCCAGCCTTCCTACCTATAATTTGTGTAATGTAAACCAAATTAATTTAATTACAATATATACAGGGACCGATTAGGTTTATCTATTTATTCTACTTCTGATCATGACCCTGTGATTTTTCTTTTTATTTCTTTGCAGATATGGATTTACTTAAGTAGTTTCAGCTTTTCAAATGAAACTGTAGTGGGTGTTGGGAGTTAGATAGATTAAGTCTCAAGGGAACCCCTCAGAACAAATCTTTGTACCCTGCTTCACCTACAATTAATATTTATGTAAAAATGGGAGCTTACTTTTTTCTGGCCACACCCTTCTCTTTCTAATACTTCTCTTTATTAAGCATGTCACATTGGAAAGGATTGTTAGGTCATATAGTTGTAAATGAATTGCATACAGTTACTCTGCCATTAAAATGAAACTCCTAAGTTCTTTCTGAGTATGTTTTTAAAAGCTTCTCCTGCCAAACATTGTCTAGTCCAGACAATCTGTAACCAAATCTTAAACTCACCCCTTATGGAGGGAATGTACGCTCATCACTGGCCTTTGCTGTACGGGCAAGGTAACAGGTTTGAAATTCTGACTGCTGGCCAGGATCTCGAGGAAGCTTGGAAAATGACCTGCACAAAAAGAAACAGTGTTTTCAGCTTAGTGTGAATGGAAAATTTTTCAGGGAATTTTCATCAGTCAGGTAGGTAGGACATAGCGGCATTCTCCTGTATATTGCTTGTATTAGCAACAAAGTTAAATACTGAGTATTGTGGAAATGGTGTGCAGACACTTGCACATTCCAATTATTGTTGCAAAAAAATCAGGTACCTCGCCCGTCAAAAAATATTAAATGTAGATTAGACTGTGCAAGCAATCCCCTACTTAGGTACAAAGCTGTGAAACACTTTATGTCTGCTTAGTTATGTTTGCTTGCTCTAATAATGTGTGTACTAGTTAATATGTGGTGATCTTTCTACTGACATGTGTGTGATATGAGACAAAGGAAGATGGAGGGAGGAAAAGTTTTAATCTGTTGCTGACGACTTCTGTTTGCATTAACCTTCCAAAGGGACACAAAGACTTGTATCCATACTACAGAAAAAATTATTTTCAAGGCTTAATGGAATTTTTGCCACATATTCTCCTCTACATAAAGATACTTCAATTTTTTTTTTTTCTTACTAAACTATTGATGAGCAGGCTGTTTTCTAAATAAATTCATAACTAATAAAAGACAAAGCTTGAGGAGGTAATTACAAAAACTTGACTAGGGAGAGAATTTTTTCCTCAGTCTACTACATTTATTCCTTTATTCGAAACCAAAGGCTTTGCAGAAGATTTTGCCAAGTGAATTATGTAGAAAAGAAAAGAGTAAGATCTTAAAAACGTGAGAAGGAATACAAAGAGTTTCTGGTGATATTTATTTTTTGGATGAATCAGTCTAGTTATGGTTGTGTTTAGAGCTAAGAAAAGTTGAAGGATGATTTTCCAAGAAATGCAGAATAAACCACCAAACTAGATATTGTATTTGAGAAGCAGGGAATATGGACTTTCAACAAGAATTGCAATATATACCTCAATACTTTAAAATCCTGTGATGGTATCCATAAAACCGTGAAATCCTCTAACAGTCAAGAATTTAAGCCTCAGGCAATGCATGAACAGTAAACATTTAACAAAAACAACTCCCATCTCATTTTTCCTGCTCTTGCTATGTGCGGTTTAATTCATTTTATTGTTTCATATTTCAGTGAATCTCACACTACCTTTTGCCTCCACACAATACTAGTCAAGAAAGTGTATGGTAATTAGATAGCATGCCTCTGGCACAAGTTGTTCACTGCAGTGGAGTCAGAAGGAATTTCTTCCAGTGTACAGTTCGGAGTTGCATTATGGAATAATTTAATTTCAAACTCCTATGTCTTCTCTGTGGTGAAAAAAAAGCTTTAAAGGAATAAGAAGGAGGCAGGGGAAAAGAAGGAACTTAGGTTTTTTTCCTTAAAACAACCAGAATTAGGTATGGCTGAAAGCACAAGTGACCAAATGAAGTTTCCTCCTGCCTTCGCTGCTGGATTTAGAGCAAACCCTCCAATTTAGTTTCCACTGCATACAGATATCTTTTTCTGCCCACTTACATTCTTTCCAACTCTAGCACTTTTCTCAGCTGAATATATCTTTTTTCCAAGCAAACTCCCACAAGTAATCTTCAGAGATTCTTCCCATTGGAACAAACATCTGGATACTCCCCTACACATCTTTTAAAATAGACAGCGGACATATCTCAGGAACCTCTGGGCAACAGTGCTAACTGTTCAGGACAGTGGTCTTAACAATACTTATCTTAAAGAAAGATTCTTCTGGAAGACTTCTAAATGCCTCTGTATAG
>NW_009634576.1:15489-35968 GCF_000690535.1 Cariama cristata | reverse complement strand
GAATAAAACAGAAGAGAGGGTAAATACCAACTATGTGTCTGTATGAGACAATCCCCTTCCAAAAAGAAAATTAAATTCTGTTCTACCTTCCTCAGGCCCCAAAAGTCAGTATACCAAAATCTTTACTTCGTCCTCACAAACTGTAGCTGGCCTCCAAGTATGTTCAGAAGGTATTTTTAGTGCTTGAGTTTGTGATTTCTCAGGGTCTTTGCTGGAGTGGGTGTTGGTAATGGCCTATGGAAAACATAAGCTTCATTTTTTCAGGCGTGACTATGGTTCATAAGGTAAATAGTCACTTTGCTGCACATATATACCTGAAGTAAGCTAACTACAGGGCAAAATGTGTTTTGGGGTATATTTTCCCTTAGCTCATTTTTAGAAATGTCAGCAAAGCTTTGCTTTCCTCAAAATGTCCAGGTGAGGCTGGTAAGACTGTTATTTGAGTATTTTGCAGATATCTTCCACACAGATGAAGAGAAGATGAGGCAGGCAGTGGGCACCTGTCTTAATAGCATTATTCTGCCAGAACTTCCTTGAGGGAGCCAGCAAAATTTTCCAGCTGGCCCAACATTTGACTTTCATTAATGATCATACAGTGGCAAAAGAGATGCTCTTAGCATGCAGATAATGCCAGATCTGCTCCTGATTTGGCGTCATCCCTGAAATAGGAATGCATCCCAGGCACCATAAAGAGGGTGATAGCACTATTTTCAGTCTTCCTGGATGGTGGATTTTGTATGTAAGCCAGACTACAGGTTGCTGGGCAGGACTGTGACAGAGATGGGGGAACTGAGTTGGCACAGGGGCAGGCCCTGGCTAGGAATGAGTGAATTGACCTACAAGTGTTGTGCATTACCCGCAGCATGTGCATGGCACATCCAGATTAGCTTTCTTATGTATACCCATAAATTCACTAAAACTTGGCTTGGATATGAGACAGTTCCATGCAGTTTTCATCAATCTGTCCCTAGCTCTTTGCCTTGCTCCAAGATCATGCGACTATTTAGATTAGAATGAACCTCTGGAAGTCAGTTAGTCAAAGTACACCTAAATTCAAAGTTAGATCAGGTTGCTCAGAACCATATTCAGTTAAGTTTTAAGTATCTCTGAGGACAGAGATTCCACAGCCTCTTGGGGCAACCTATTCCTGTGTTTTACAACTTTCTTGGTGATGTCCCCCACCGCCAACTTATCTCCAGTTAGAATTTCCATGTTTGCAACTTGTCACTTTTGTCTCTTTTTTTAAAAAAAAATCTATCTGAAAATAGTTTGGCTCTGTCTTCTCTGTAATCACCCATTAGATACTGGAAAAGAGCAATTAGATCCTGCTTCATCCTTTTTTTCCTCGAGGCTAACCTCTCCACCAACTCTCTCCAGTTTATCAATATCTCTCTTGCATCAGGGAGCTCGTAAGTGGCACAATATTCGAGATGAGGACTCACAAGTTGTAAGTAGGAAAGAAAAATAATTTCCTCCAACCTGCTGGCTGTAATCCTAATAAAGCAGTCCAGTATTCAATTAGCCTTTGTCTCTGCAAGATGTACTGCTGATTCAGCCAGCAGAGTCTTTTTTTTGTAGAGCTCCTTAGCTAGCCAGTCCCCAGCCTGCACAGGTGCGTGGAATTATGCCGTAAGTAAACCTGTATCCAGCTGTTTCTGAACGGTCATTTTGCTTTCCTGGCATGACCCTGGACCTGACTTACTAACTCAACTTCTCTGATGGTCACTGGAGCGTTGAAAGACTGTGTTGCTATCATGACCCCATTTCTGCTCACCCTGAGGTCTTCAGTCTGCTACCAGTCTTCCTCAGTTTCCTCAGGCTCTTAAATTTTGCCATCTCATGGTGACTTGAGTCAAGGCTACCATCAGCTGAGCAGTTCTTCCTTATTGGTGTGTGCATAGCCGATCCTCCAATGCACTTCCCAATGGTGGCCTTTCCAGCACAAACATTTAAATATTGTACCCAGCACACTCCAGAAATTTCTGTGTCAGCATGGGGTGAAGTTTCAAAGTCTCCTATGGAAAAAAACCTGCGTGATCATGAGGCTTTCCTTAGCATTTCAGCTTGGACAGGAGACAGGAAGCATGGGACAGCCACGCGAGAAGGCAGTAGCATGATAACCTGTGCAGCAGAGGGAATATACGTATCTAGCTAAAGATGGTTAGGCTTTTCTCCGTTTTGTGTCTGCACTGCACACCGCCTACGTTTACACACTGAAATAGCAGCTACCAAGGATTCCAGAAATACATGTAAGTTTGGCACTCCATTACCCTTCAAAGTGTAACATGATTGTGATATTCTGACATAACTCCTGACTAGGAAAACCTGCCTCACTGGGCAGCCCGGGTCTCAACACAATGTTGGCAATGGAATAAGGTTTGCAGAGAAAGTGAGACAACCTGTGTCTCAAAGCCACCATGTCAGGGGAAAAAAGGCCCTGATATGAAGGGTGAAAAGCATTCTGTTTATTAGTCTGTATACATAAGGAAAGCTTTGGTTCTGTTAATCATTATGCTTACAGTTTTTTGATTATGTGACATATGATTCCTTCACAGTATGAAGGGGATTATGCTGCTGCACAGGCATTATAGACGCATGCTCTGCAAATGATACAGAGTTTAGTCTTCGCCTGTGTGTATTAACATAATGTGATGGTATGGTACAAATTCTGTTGTGCATCCTTCTAGGGATACTTTGAGTATCTAAGGCATCTTATGAAAAGTCTGTTCACGACAGGTGCATGGTCTCTGGAGCACATACTCTAACAGGTGTTTCTTTGGTGTTCTGATTATGGCTCAGATGTGTTCCAAGGCTGAAATAGCATGGAAAGCCAGAAAATTGGTCCCTGGGGATGTACCCAAGACTGTTGAAAACATGCAGTGTAGACATAGTTAGCAATGTTAAATGCTCTCCTAAGACAATCCAGGAGACTATTAAGGAATTTAATGTTGAGTCCAGGTTACCTGAGATTAAGTCAAGTGCTTCCACAGCAACACCATAATTTCTCTCATGTTTATCCAAAGCTTCTGTCTGATGATTGCTTCCTACTTCCTATACTTTGTATTGTGTTCATGTGATTGGCTTTTTAAACATTACATTCTCAAAGGTAAGTTCTAACTTTTGCTACTGATGTCAAAGCTGATGAGAACTGACCAGAACTACTTAAGGAAGCATGTACTAACGAATGGTAAGAGACAAACAGCAAAACTAAGGAAAACAGAGACTTCTTAGTATCGAAGGTCATTTCCTAGCTCTGTAGCAATGAAACTTCTATAGTTTGCATGAACTTCTCCAGCTTCAATTTTTTGTTCTTTGAGAGATTCTAACTTAAATTGTCAGGTAAAACATCAAGAACATCAGATAAAATATCAGGGGGAAAGAAAAACAACAAACAGGAAAAAGAAAAAACAAAACCAGAAGACATCAGATAAAAAAATGACATGGCTTTCTAAATCTATAAATGTTCTTTGTTCCCTCTTTCTAAAAGTTGAGCAACTCAAACTCTATGTTGCAACACTAAAAGATAGTACAGAGGAACTAAACAAAAACGATAATGCTAATGGTAGCATACTGGTATATTCTATTATCTAACACTTACACAATAAGCTGAATAAGGCTTCAACTCTTTATTTCTTTCTACTTTTTAGGTTATACATCTTCTATGTTTTAAATCTTCATTGTTGCATTTTAATCATTATATTTGCTTTATGTGTTGCAGTACTTGTGAGTGAAACTACAAGCCATTTGACAGGAAAATAAGATGGATATGATACGCATTCCTGATAAAAATGTTGAAGAAAAATACAGTAAAGCAAAATTTAAGCAGTCATTTTAAACTTTAATGAAATCTTTCAGACAGCTTTTAATTTTCTTGCTTAGTTTAAGCAGACTATGATGAGAAGCCCTATTTTCATAGCTTCCTATAGCAACACTGATTTTAGGTGTTCTTTACAGTAATACTACAAGGTGGAAAAACAAAACAAAAAGCCCTGACAGTATCACTGTCCTACTCTGATAGTTTAAAAAAGCATACACAAATGGAGTGTAGGCTGTTGTTACACGAAAGGTCAGGCAAGGTACTGGCATGGATGAAAAGCGGGAATTTGGGTTACCAAACGTTATCTACTGAACCAGCCATTTACACTACCTTTAGTCAATGGGAGGCATGTTAACAATTTTAGAATATGATTCATCCAACCTATTTTAGTTGCTTATTTGAGGATGATATAAACCACAATCTATAAACAACTGTTTCTTTCTGCTAGCTAAAAAGGGAGAATAACTTGACTATTCAGATATGGACGTCTATGTTTAACCGGATGAGCTACACCTAAAAACTTAGTTTCTTCTTCCATTAACTTTGACAGAACACATAAACAGTAAAGGTCCTACTGATTTCCTTTGCTCTTTTCTAAGGCAAGAATATTTCTCCATAACTTGCCCTCAGAGTTTCATTATATTGCACCAAACAGGATGAGACATGACCCTGGCCTCTCTTCCTGTATTGATGTGACTGGTTTTGAGGGACAACATACAAACCATTCACCTTTCCACAAAGGAAATCTTTATATGTCCTGTTAAAGTCATGTTTCCCACAGCTACACATAAGAGAGCAGAGCTTATCCTTCAGTTGTACTTATTGGCTACTTATAATAGTAAATTGAATAATGTCACGGAGTGTTCCTGGATGCTGAAACTCAACTATCCATGCTTGTAGATTGTTAGAATGGTCCCTGGCATGGTTTTTGCGATGAACCAAAAGGTATTCTTGCAGGCATCTTCTGGACTTGTTGTAGGACTTAGCAGAGACAAGGGATAACCCTCAATATGCAATCTGCATACAAGTACCCTTTTTTGGGAGTTAAGAGAGTTCAACCGTACAGATGTAGGCCACTACATGTCAATAGATCTCAATGCTAGAGAATAATTAATCTTCTGGAAATATTTATTTTTCTATTGAAGACAAAATTCAACACCCTAGGCACCTAGGTGAAGGAGTTCGTATCTCTCTTTCATTTTAGCATGTGTGTTAATATTTTTCTTCTTAATGATACTAAAAATTTTAACTAAATAAGAGCTTCCTCTGTAATCTCCTCTTTCTCCACAGTCTCCAAGTACTTTATTTTGCAACAAGATGACTGATCATAATGGAGGAGGCTATAACGTCAAGACAACTTGATTTTATTATCAATGAATACAACAACTGGGAAAATATAGTATGTTTTAACACTTCAGCTTCAAAACAATCAATAAGGATAAGAGATAATAAAAAGTTATATCACAGACTGATGACATTTCTGTAAGGCTCTCTAATAAATACAACTGTCTATTTCCGCATAGGATCACCAAAAATTATTATTGGAGGTGCAGATTTTTGAGATTTAGGCATGTTTAACCTTAAAGCTAAAAATTCAAAATAATTTTCTATACCAGTGGCATAGCAATTTCGGTGTATTTTTTCATAACTTTTTTCTTTTTCTCCCTTTTTTCTTCTATTCAGATCGAATTCATTGTGTAAAATAACTTGTTAAATGTGCAACACATTCCTCAAGGAAAACCATTACCATATACTGAAGTGTTTTATACTGCAAAGTGATATGTAAAATACATTTGAGTTTAATAAAATGGTATTGTTCTTCAGGCTACATCTTCACTTTAAATAAGTAGTGACTCTAATTAAAGGTAAATGAAAGTGCAGCAGAGCCATTACTTTTATTCCTTACACTTGGTGATTTCCAAGAAATCATGTAGCTGTTTCCTAGAAGGAGCATGTGGTTTTAGCTTGTCCCTAATACAAAGGAAGAAATGGAGTTTGGACTCGTATTACTTTACCACAAACAAGTGGAAGCCAAAAGAAGACAAGAATCTGGCTCTACATCCAATTATACTGTCACCTTAGCATCTTTCTGGATCTTGTTATCTGTTCTATAATTCATATAGAGTTTTTTTCTCCTTATATACTTTTTATGCAGACTATTTAAAAATGAATAGTACTTGGTATCTACAGCCAAATAGGTGTCACTCCAGTACATGAAAATGTATATTATCTTAATTTTGTTGTGGTATGTACGTATTTGTATTTCTTTAACTATTCTCATAATGTTTTGATATTTTCAGTCCACTCTTGACATGAGAAAAAAAATCTGTTTTCATATCAGAATTGATTTATAAATCTTTACGGCACTCCTTAGTGTTTTACATCTGAGGCACTTCTTCCCGTCTGAGCAGATCATTGTTTTTTTTCATTCCCTCTTTTATAACAAAAGTTAAAAAATCTAACAAAAAAGACCTTTCTAAGAAATGTATTCAATTTGTTATAGATTACCTTTTTGAAATGAAAGAACTAACAAATTGGGAAGGAATCTATGGGTCAAAACATGAACCACAGTTTTCTTTGGTATTAGAAGGGAGTGATACATATATATTTTTCCTAATTAATATATTAGAAGCAGAGATATAATAGATAAAATTAACCAGACATTTAGAATTGTTCTGCTGAGATATTGCTTAAGCATGCTGACTTCATATTTATTAATATAATTCATAACCTTCCTAATAAAGTTTAATGGAACAAAACTATACTAATTGAATATGCTATGAGTGTTCTGAAAGGTTCTAGTTATTTCTACAATACAATATAATAATTAAATATTCAGATGACCTATGATGTATTCGTAAGAGCCAGCTTGAACCTAAGTAGAAACTCATAAATCTAAACTCAAAGATTGTCCTTAGTGCTCACCATCAAGTCGGTTTGAGCTTTTTGCCGCCGCTGCTGATGCATACGTACTGTGTTATTAGACCAAGTAAGAATTCTCTATCAGAATCTTTTGGATACTTATCATGACATTCCTCAATCCTAAAAAGCTAGGTCATTCATCTGAAACTTAGTGTTACCAGGTTTTCTGGAAAATAACTGTGAAATAAAATTTTTTACTCACTTTGTGTATTTGTGTAAACTGGAGCTGAGAACTTGCAGCTTGTGTAAAGAACATTTTCAGTATAGAGTTACATACTGAGCTTTGATTTGCCTCCCAGTCTTCAGAAGACATTCCAGTCAAAATGTGCACTCTCTTTTCTATAGTCAAGTCAAACCTCAGCTAGTGACAGTTTTCTTTGCTACCTGTGAGACACGACTCTGCGTGGCTGTACCTGATGGGTATTGAAATTTCCAGTTTGCAGTGACTAGTAAGTTACAGGCATTCTGTTTCTGGGGTACAATTTGAAATACGTCTCTTTTGCCATATTTTGCCATATTTTATTGACTATCACAATGCCCACCACTCCAGAACAAGATGCTGAAGAGAGAACACAATGCTTCCACACTAATCTGCACAGCGTTGTTAGGTTACTGGTAAGGCAAATTCCAAATCTGCAAGGAAAATTCTAGGGGAAAGCATTAGCCAAAGCATTTCTATTCACAGAAAGGCACAAGAGTTTAGGGAGTAGGGAGCCCAGTTTCCAAGACCCTTCACTAAGGAGTGAAGAGTATTGAAAATGTCTCCATAGCTATTCTTTGTACCTAGGAGTATGCAATTAAGGGTTTTTTGTTTTTTTTTTTTTTTTTTTTTTTTTTTTTTTATGCTCAGTTTCTTGTCTTTCTGTCCTGCAAAAGTTAATTGTAATATAGCTACACAATTAGGTGCATACACAAGACCTTTAATAATACGCAAGACTCACAAAAGATTATTTCAGAAACTCATTGGAATAAAAATAGTCCTTCCAGAAATATTTCATCAAAATTTCCAGAGAAATTATATTTAATACAGCATGTGGTTTTTCTAGGTTACTTTTTTATTTCTTCATAATATTTAATCTCAAGGCCTAAATTATTTGGTTTTCTCCTCTGGTTTTATCCTATGATGTAAATGTCTTTTTTTCTCCCTTTCTCAGTGTTCATTTTCAGTGTGAATAAAAGCTTCTAAAGAGTTTTGAATAGTCATCTGTCTTTCATTAATTGCTGTGACTCTTGTCAAAATTTCTTATGATGTCTTTACTGCAGAATGATGATTAGAGTTTTCTGTGAGTTTTCAGGGATAGTAGTGGTGCTAATCCTTTTTTAGCACTAACAGAGATTCTGGCAAAGCAAACTCTGTGCAGACTGTTGGCTGATCACAGTTCTCTAGTTTTCAGCTTAAATCTTTTTTTCTTCCTGTTCTCAGTTTTTCTTCCCAATCCTTCCCCAATGTTGAAAAAAAAAAACCACCCCACCACACAAGCCCACAATAAAACTGGTTTTGTTCTCTTTTTCTACTACTTCTGCCTCTAAAATCTGAAAATACATATTGTATTTTTTAATATTTTTTTTGTTCAGATGCACTAAGAGTACACTTGTAATACAAATGTTTTTTATTATAATACATCGATAATATCTATTACACTAAGTAGAAAAGTAGCAAGAAAGCAACAAGGAAAATGTAAATGAGAGTGGTGGAAGGATGAAAAGTAGTCCGATAAGCTGAAAAGTAAATTACTTCATCTTAGTATCTGTCAGTTCATATACTGCATATAGCTTATAAATTCGCTTCTTGATATAAAACTTTAGCCAGTGAGATGTTTATAGGAGGAGGAGGAAAGATATATTTTAAACTCCACTAGAAAGTATTTTTCCTGATCCCCATCTGTCACTTCGTTGCACTTCAAGAGACAAAAGTCAATGAAGGGACTATTGTTTAGTCAGTAAGACCGATGGTTATTACTTTCAGATAGAAATATTCTCTCTAAATGCAATTTCTGGGTAAGATCAGTTCTTTACATAGCGTCTTTTTAGCAGGATTTTTTTTGTTGACCATATCTTGACTAACAAATTTGGAACAGAGTGTTTCCTTCTCAAAAGGTAAAATTAAGACCTGTTACCATTGGACCTGACACAAAAAATCTGCATAGCTGAGAGATTGTACTTTCATTTGTCTTCACCACATGATTGTACATCTGCTGTCATCATTTGAAGATTGTGCTCAACATAGAGATTATGACCCAAAGACATTGAGGAATTGAAAACATTTCCAGTTCAAAGAACACTCCCTGTGCAATGTTGAGGTTAACAGCAATCCCTCAAAAGCCCCACTTCTATCATGGTTGCCGTATTGCCCAACATCTGGAAACTCAGCTGGGGACCTTCAAGTTAAAGATACAGACTACCAAAGTTTGACCTTTGGTGAGCTGATGTACTCCTAATTTTTTTAGAACAAGTTTGAGGAGACATGCAAACACTCTTGCATGTAACTGTTGCACAGTTCACCTCATTAAATAAAACACATTTTATTCCTACACATTTTTCTCTGTGTTTTAATTCTTTTCAGATAGGTGGACCAGACTATTTTCTGTGATCTCTGAACAGTTTCAGTGTTTCTGTGGCATCTGACAAACCTGGTAATTCTTTTCTAAGGAGGTAAATCACTGTCGACACAGTTACATCCACAGGGTCAACCAGTCTAAAACTGTGATCTACTGGTTCATTTGATTGAGACTGCATAGTATCGTATTTCTTTCTGTGATAGTTACTACAGAGCATCTACTTTTTCTTCTACAGTTTCTTTTTTTCCTACCTTCTGACACATAATCCTGCATCATCATAAATCTTTTCAATTTATCAGAGGCTATCCTCAAAATTGTCTTAGCAAAGCCTTAAGCCTTTTCAGTTTTGGATTACAGAATTTACTCATGATCCAAATTCTTCTTATCTTTCCAAGCAGTTCCACGCAAGAGCTTAGCACATGTCCAAACATCTGTAGTGTTGGGTATCTTTCCTTCTCTCTTTTATTTCTGTCTTAAAAGCTAGTATTCTGTATATACAGATTACAACCCTTTTAATACAGTCTGAAAAGGTGGATAAATGAATACGCAGCATTTGCTGGAACAGTTGCCTTGCAAAGTAGGTGTAACAGGTGGCACGATTTTGTATTAATAAAGCTGATCTAATAATTAACTCTTTGGTTTTAATGAGTACCACCAAGCCAATGTTAAATAAAAATAAATACTTCATTCTTCTTGCAAAAACCATCAACAGCAGTACTTTCCTCAACAGCCTTGTGTAGAGATACAATTTGTATACAGGGGCATAAAGAACTAGCTCCACTTTCATTGCAATTCCTTTACTAGTCATGTAGAGCAAATATCACAGCTGTGTTTAGTTCACAGTCTTTGGTCTCTCCTCTCCCAGGGTACAGTCCTTCAATACTGATGATGAAAATACTTCCATAGTCACCCCCCTCCTCCGCTGATTTCATGACGGTACCATCCCTGCATTCTTATGCAATGCGCAATATCCCCTTTTTCTTCCCTGTCAGGCTTCTGTCTGCTTAAGGTACTTAAGTCAGCTGGCTGTGTTAAAGCAGTAAGTTGCATTTATGATGTTGTGTGCTAATGATCAGCCTTTGAGCAGAAGGCGCATTATGTATCAACGTTTCCAGAGGCAAAAGATAACTTCCTTGTGGTGCTAGAGCTCTGGTAAATCCTTTGAAGCACTCTAAAAAATCTGATTTAGCTCTATACTGCCTACAAGTTTATGCCTTTCTCTGGTACCCTGAGAATTCTCTTGAGACAGTTCTATGTCTACAGCTTTATTCTTTTGACAATCCTTTTATTTTGTCTTAGTCTTTATGGGACAACATTGGATCATATGCAAAGATTTGTGTTAGTAAAGGTGACATGAAAAATGAAGAGGCAGTGTTAACACCTCTCTAGTAAAAAAGTACGTGCAATCCTGAATCTTAATTCTATGCTATTAAAATGTTGACTGAAAGTACATTTAAAAATCTTCTTATACTTTTTTATACTATTTATTAATATTAGAACAAATATGGTATACATGTTTAATAGATCTAATTGAAAATGCCCTAAAGGTAGTAGGAAATTGCCTTCTGATTTTGATGGCCACTGCATAAAGCCCTATTTTCTTTTTTATGTTACTTGTATTTTGCAATTTGTTTCTGGTTGTCGGTTGTTGTATTACTCTGTCTGCTAATGAGAGGCTGAACTGCAGCAGGATGTTTTGGCAAGCTGGGCACTTCTAGTTCCCACACCAATGCTCTTTCCCCCTCTGCTGAAGATCTCCTTCCAGCCTCCAGGGCTTTCTTCCTCTCAGCCCCATAGACTACACTGGCCTTTTGGGCTCCTTACAGCTGCCACTGCCACAGACTACTTCTTATCTCACCAAGACAGAAGCAGCTGCCATTAGTAATCTGACATATTTTCCCTTCTTGGCAAACCTCACTGTACTCTGGGGTGTTAAAGTTGTGCACTGCATTCAGCGGCGATACTGCACTTTTGGACATATCTGCCTATTTTGACCTATTTCTGCGCAGAAAAAACCTTCCTGTTCCATGAAAGATCTTTAGATTATGATTTTTTTTTCCATCCTGAAACGGGACATCAAATTGATATCTTGGGTTTTCATAAGCACACTCCAAACTAGAAAAAATGATCAAGGTAGTTGAAAAATTTCAAATTTGAAACGTTGTTCTTTTCTTAATATAACTTAATGTCACTCTCAGAAGGAAGATATTACAAAGCGACGAATGAAACTTTTACTTCAAAAAGTTAGAATAGAATGTTTTAGAAAATCTTTACTTTTTCGTCTTCAATTTTCTTTTTCTTTTATTACGACACTTACTTAAATGGAGTCTTTCTCTCAAGGTGAATTGTTTTTTGATAAGTTCACACTTTCTGTTAAAGGAGTTCAGTGGAATATTTCCAACCTGATTTACTTGTACTACCAATGATTCTTTATAGATATTTAACAGGAAGGAATGTACAAATGTTGAAGTGTAATCAGAAACTAGTAAATAGTTTAGAACAAAATTCCAAAGAGAAAGAATATAATCATATTTGAAATGATCTATGAACAAAACTGTTGAAAATAAGCTGTAGAGAATATTAGACATGCACAGAATTAAGATGACAAAACCCGTGCATGCCATGTTTTCCAGAACTGTGATCCTGAAAGATAAATCATGACTGAGAAATCATATCTAAAAGTCATGTAACAACTTCTAATGTTTGTAGAAAATAAAGGTTTTAGAAAATTTAGAAAGACACAGGATTACAGTAGGTTTTCGCTTTGAAAATCAAGGAAAAAAAAAATTAAAAAGAACTAGGAAAGTTGAGAAAATGCCAGAAAACATGAGAAGCAAGCCTTGCAGAAAGCAGTCCAGGAGTAAAAACTAAATTAAATAGATGCACAATTGCTTCATGTGTAGGAGACAGAAACTAGGAAGATCATGTTCCTTTACATATTGATTGACCAGGAAGAAAAATAAAACAATTTACCTTAAAAAAATAGAAGGAATTAAAAATAATCTTTGAACACAGAAGAAGATAGTATTGTTTCATTTGGCTCTATGACATTTTTTAGTAAAAGCTGTGGTCCTAGTAAATCATCAGTTGCCATAAATTTCTGTTCATAGATCTAAAAAGATAAACAAATAACAAAGAGAAACAGACGTTAAGGGAAACTTAAAATCTCTTTGATTTTGTAGTATCTTTTGTAAAGCACAATTAGTTTGCCTATTCTAGTACTACTTTTCCATGGGCTGCTGGTCAAAGCAGAGTCATCAACAAGTAAGCTGAAAATTCCTAAATGGTTTCTTATCTGTATTTTCTATCTGAAATTTATATTTATCTTTCTCTGCTGTGACTGTAAGATTAACCTAAAATTATTAAAGTACATCTAGCAACTGCTTCCTCTGTTGCCATGAGAATTTTACTCCATTACTTGTCCTTTCTGCTTTTAATTTTTCCTCTTCTACCTAAGTATCACAGGTTTTTCAGTTGGTTTTGTTTCTAATTAAGACTTTTCTGATCCTAATATGGCTTTAAATGCACAAAAGTATTTAAAAACTGCATTTCAAATCTCATGATCTTCATACGTTCGCTGCAAATGGAGAAACTCTGACATTTCCTCTGTGAATTGACTTGGAAAGAATGAATGAGTGTCTGAAGGAGAATCCATTGAATCACTGTTTTGGTATCTCTGCCAATTCATTCTGCAAAGATACAGCTGCGCTTCCCCAGAGATGTGGTCAAAATTTTGATGTGTGGAAATTTCCAACATTTTGAAAAAGTTTTCATTTCTGACTGTAATGAAAATGGAAACCTAAAATGTAGAAGGAAAAAAGACAAGCAAACCACAAACAAAACACCTAAAACTTAAATCTTTTATTTCAAGTGTAAAGAAAGTGTCTGTATTAGATAGTCATCCCCCTTAAAAAATATTTTGAAACTCTATATGCTTTCTTTAACTAGACAAATTTCTGAGAACTGAACCCGTCAAGTGTCATAAAGACAGGTCTGAAAGAAACACTTTGAGCCCTGTCATACCTGGGAGCCCCCAGACGCTCAGTGGAACTGAGGTCTCTGTCCCTCACACAGCAGAGACACCTGCAGCCACATCCCCCACGGCAAGCTGCCAGCTCCCCTACCCCAGGCTCTGTCTCAAATCAATCTTGGTTTTAGTAGAATTTCTCCAAGCTCTCTTTTGTTTTGTTTTGTATTTCCAAGACTAGATTTTGCACCAAAAATGTAGTGGGGTTTACTTTGTTTCCTTGAACCATTCTATTTTCCAGGATATTTCTCCAGGAGACAAGTACTGAGAGGCAGGGATTTGCCTGGGCCAACAGACTCTGTCCTATTCTGAAAGCTGTTCTGATCAACATTCTGCCTCATGTGTAAATAAGCAAATTAATGATAATAAGTCCCTAACTCGCTAGAACAAACTAAAGCACAATGTTGCCTAAGACAAGAACTGTTTCTTCACTGAAACAAGTATTTCACAACATAAAAGGAGAGTCTAGTCACGATGGAAGTAATTTAAGGAGAGAACACTCTTGTGCTGATTACTGCAATAAATCCAACCCATCACACTTTAAAAAAGCCACAGAATTACCGTGATATACACTGTTTCCTGCTTGATTAGTTCTAGCTATGTAGATATGGTAGACTTACAGTTATCCTGTCTTTATCAGAAGGTGACTGAAAAGTCAGTAGTACTAAAAATAACTAATAATAAGTGTTTCATACTATCTTTGTCTTTAAAGACTTCTAAATGCTTAGAAACAGAAGAGATCTTTCTGATCTGACTGACTTTAGTCAGCTTAGACTAGAAATTCTAATACTGACAGAGGGAAAAAAAAAAAACAACTCTTCTCCAATGTGAAGAAATGTGAAGTACCACTTTTCCAAAAACCCATTCCGTATCTGGATCAACAGATGAACGAAACATTAGGCAAGGAGAAGGATATATAGTAGTCATCTGCCCTTAGGGATGCTACTCACAGATGCAAGCATTCTGAGTGCTTGTCCCTGCTTCCTTACTTTCTTACGCATTTTCCTCTGGTAGTTTGCACAAATGAAATACATGAACAATCTTAGGATCAGCCAGTAAGTTCCCCTTTCCATGTAAATACTTAGTAAATCAGACAATGAAAGACTATTAATCCTTGTGATTCCTACCTCTCAATGACTCTTGTATTCTTCTCTGTGAATTTTCAACTGGAGCAATATTGATTGCTTCTAGTACTGAACATCCCCAAAACCCCTGTAGCCTTCTGATTTGCTGAGCCACCAGGAAATAGGAGGAATCTGAATTTCCTCAGGCAGAATAAAAACATGTCTCACATTCTTAATGGATGCTCTGACCATTACACTAGACTATAAAAAGATCATGTTGGAGAATCCGATTGAAAGCCTGTTTGTGGATCAGTTCAAGGGTATTTTGCTCAAGGAGCTAAAATAAAGGGCTATCCTACTGACAGCGTTTCACTGTAGCAAGCATAAGAAGAACAAGGGCATCCAAGGCTTAAAAAATACCGTCACTAACACCTTCCTGTGTTATCAGAAAGAAAACAGTTAGTCCAAAAGCATTTTTAGATTCTCAGCAATTTTTCTCACAAGGAGAAACTCACCAAAGACAGAAACTTGAGGTAATTAAACACTATTTCTAAGTCAAGTGACTTTCACCATTTTAGCTTTCTCTTCAGAGAAATGTCTAAAACCTCCAGCCCTGCTGTACAGTAGAAAGGAGGCAGAGACAACAAATAACCATGAAAGACTGCTGAACTGTGCAAATTCACAGTATCTACAGGGGTTGGCTTGCTGTGCATAAGGGGCAAACAATCAAAAGCAGAGTTCCCAGTCAAAGAGCAATCAAGTGTTAACTACAAACTAAGTACCATGACATTTTTTAAACGCTTCCTTGCTGTTCTGTATCACAGCTCTGCTCAGGAAAACTGGCTAAAGAGCAATACAACTAATCTGCCATTCACTGTCTACTCCAGGGTGAACTGAATAACTTTTTGACCACAATGACTGGATTTGTATGAGCTGTGAAAGAACCTTAGAGACTTAGCTCATATGCAAACACTAAATGAATGAGTTGGGATGAGCCGAATCCTAGTCACAGAAAAGATAAAGAAATGCAATGGCCTTGAGAGGGGAAATATTCAATATTTTTAATGTATCAGGTAAGGGTATACAGATAAGTGTAGCCCAAGATCTCATGAAGGGTGAATTTACTGTTACAAAACTGATTTTGTTATAAAATACTACTAATAATACTGGAATAATTGGAATTATTCCTTTAAACTGAAAAGCAGAAATAACACCAACATAAAATGAATCTATTACCCCTGGCATACCAGTGTCAGAAGCTCCATTCCAAAGCCTTTGGATTAAAATAGGTTATATATCTGCAGCAAAAAGTACAGATAACGTTTTTACTCATACCTTTAAGTGGTCTTCTCTTCCAGTATGCTTTACTTTTTCTTTACGTGAGTCATAGTTACTTTGTTATTATGAAGTACTACAACGGAGGTGTCAAAGTAATTTTAAAATTAAGAATATTGCTTGAAGAGTCACCACGGTTTCTGACTTTTTCCCTTTATGGATTCCATTATGTCAATCTGCCATAAAACTGAATGAAACTTCATTCTCACTGTCAAAAGCAAAGACATGTATGACAGTATGAGCATGGTGCTAGATTTTACAGTGCTGGAGCATCAACAGAAGTGTAAATCCATACAAATGCACCATAGATTTCACTGAATAGCCCAGTCTTAAATTGGAGACTTAGTGGCAAGATACCATTCATGTAATGTGCAATCTGAATATGGTAGAATTTCAGATATTGGTTGCTTTCTTTAGCTTCTAAAGAAACTAAGGTTCACCCATCCCATATTTCGGGTAAACAAGTGATATTTTATACATGGGATTACTGCAGGCACAACTCCACGCCGTCAATATTTTTTACAAAAAGTCTAATATTTGTTGAATACAGAAACAATAGCTCATCTGCAACTCTTTCTGATCTCCATGAGCATGTAACTTGTTGACAATGTTCCTCAGAGAAAGTCAGTCTGTTTACATATATTTTTTAATTTCTGTGCTGAGTGGCTTTCAGTATCAGATTTCATTAAACTGTGAAGTTGGAAGAACATTTTGTTTTCTTCTCCTGGCTCTGCAGTCTCTTAAACTGTTTACACAACTGTAGCATAGAAATTCTGAAATAGAAAATATGACTATCTTTTATCAACATTTTAAAAGTCAGATTTCATTATGATTATCCTAGGTTTCTGTGCATGATTCTTCACTCTTATCTTTCTGTTCTGCATATATTTTGACAATTTCTGCTCCTTGTTGCTTTGGGAATCTTCAGGAGATTCATCTGTTTTCTTATCAAGATTTCTTCCTGACAGAACTCAAGTTCATAGTTTCAGGGTTTGACTTGGGGACTCGCAAATTTTCCCCATCACCACAGCCTTGCCTCCATCAGTTCCTACTGACTGACTCACAAATACTTTGTTCTAGCTGTCCATTTATGAATTCATTTAACATAGCCAAAACAGAGTTATTTTATTTTCCAAGTTTTGTATTTTTCTTCTTTTACATAATCTCCATAATACTTTGTCATGCAGATCTTATGAGCTAGGGTTTGCTTTGGCTTGACACAAATATAGCTCTCAATTCTGGGCACAAAAACTCTTACATTAACCTTTTTTGCATCATACAGCCTTTTCTAAGAAAACTAATTTTCACAGTGATCAGTAAGAAACGACACTGATATTTTGACTGCCCCACACAATCCTTCCATTTCAACATCATTATCTTAGCATTATTCTGTGAACAACAGTTGTTCCACATCACTTGTTCTTGTCCAAATATTTGCATACCAAATTCATACAGCTTCCTACATGTATAATTAGCCATAAAATATATATATGAGAAAAAGATGCAACTACAGTTATACCAAAATACTTTATCCTTTCCTAACACTATGTCATTTCCCAAATGATTTCTTACAATTATTTTTTTTTTTCAGTCTTCTGTTACTGTTGTGGTTTTGACTGGCTCAGAACTGAATGGACAAAAATGGAGTAATTTAGCCAGTGAAATAAAGAATATGAATGTCAGTCACAATGTGTTTTTAAGACCTGAGCTCCATGAATATTGATGTAACGTCATCTTCCTACCAGGAGGAGGTTTGTGTAATAGATATTGGATAATAACAGTTTAGTTATTAGTCTCCAATAAGTGATTATAAGATCACACTTTTCTCTCTTAATTACAAAAATGTCATAAAACTGTAATTACAAAAAATGAGCAATAAATTTTGTTAAATAATATCAACGAATGGGTAAATATAAAGTGCAGAATTTTGGTTTCTGCTCCCATATAAACAAATTATTTCCGTTCTATTGATCTCACTATGAATGTGTTTAAAGCAACATACTTGTTTTAAAACTAAAGACACCATTTCTTACCAGTTTACAGTAACTGCAACACAGTCTTAACAGCTGTATTAATTACCAATAAAAATGGAAACATTAATAGACATTTAAGTCATTTGTAACTACTTGATACATATTTGTGCATCTTATATCCTTCTGTGCTGATATATCTCCATCTGCATATTACTGGTGAACTGTATTAATGTTAAATGCAAACTGAGGGAGAAGTTCATAACTGCCTCAGGTATACCTTGCTAGAAAACATGCAAGTTATTCTGATCTTTCTAAAAAGCTGAATATATTAATAACATATTATTGAGGTAGAATTTTAACAAGTTGTAAATGGAGTTGCTATGGAGAAATGATATGATATGATGGTGTTTAGAAGTGTGTACAATATCATAATTGCCTGCAACAATTCGTTGCAGTCACCACTGCTATACACTCAGATTTTTCTCTACTGACCAATTTATAAAGTCTGACAAATAGCAGGTCACATAGTCTCACTGATTACTGTGTATGTAATCTCACATACAAATCAATGCTTCTCCAAAAAAGGACCAGTGAAAGTACTAATGTTTCATTTTCTGAAGGACTGTGTTTTAGTATAGTGTCAAATCAGGAGGGCATACAGAAGTAGACATAAGGAACTGGAGACTATAGAAATACTTTTATTATGCACTGCCATGTGCTGATGTGCCAAATGCCTCAAAATAACTTCTGTCAATTCCTTCTCTTAATATAACAGGCTGAAAAAAAGGTGAAAAAAACCCAGCTTCTCTCATCAGGCTTTGTGAAAGTGCTTTTGCACTACATGTGCCAAGTAAACCATACATTTTTTAACGCCACCAATATAAACATCCCCTGTAGCAAGCATGTAATCTTGTAGTGAGTGAAGGAACGCGTAATATGAGTTCAGCAAGTAGAACAGAACCGAACTGCAAGTGAAGAGGACAAGACAAGAGAGAAGGAGAGAGTGAGTTAATCATCTGAGATATGTCCAGATCCAGAATTGTCTCTCAGCCACCTGTTCCTTGGGGAGAAACAAGCAATGGTTTACACCTGCCACAGGAAATGCCTTTTCAGGAGTCAGCAGATGAGGGGCAATTTAAGCTCCCAAGTTGCTTTTTTGCAGCTTAGCAGGAAATATTTTTCATCTCCTCTAATTCCCCAGGGACATGTGCAAGTCAATCCAGGATGCTAGCACACAACAATTTGCTTGGATTTGCCACTTCCATGCAGACAACACAACGTGGGTTTGTCAGTCTCACTCTGACTCAGCCTGTCCCTCTCAACAGTGAAGGCTTACGGTAAAACTAAGAAAAGATTCCTCAGAAGCAAAAAATGAAGATAAAATATTGGTCACGGGAAATAAAAAGTGTCATGAAAAGCTAATAACAAATGATATTTTAATTGAAACTTTACAAGCACATGCTCCTTGAGTTGCTAAATCTCTCCTCCCTAGAATTTAAGGCATAGTCCAAGCTGCAAAGCTGGGTGTTCAAGGTTTAGAGTAACCCCCCATGTTTCTAAGTATTCTCTTCAGTTCTGAATAAGCTTCCTATTTCCCTCTTGCTTGCTTTTGGAGTTTTGTTAGGGATATAGATGTAATTGCCCTTGATGATCAAATGTGGAGAAACGAGTCAAACTGCTTGATCAACTATTGAACTGAATGATATAATGTTTTACAAATTATTTTAGTTTTTGTTGTGAGTAAAAAATTATTTTCAGACCAAATATGAGCTTTAAGTTTCCCAAAGCTGGATTTTTAGCACTTATTTTCGGTAAGAAAAAGTATTCAGATTTGTTTTAGCTCAATTTTTTTTTCAGACATAGTAGGCAACCAATATAAACTCTGCCCATTAGAATAATACAACAATATATTTAAGCTATTTGGATTCATTTCCCAACATCAGGTATATTAAATCATACTTGGAAAGGTGACGGCTAAAGACCTATCATTCTCCTCAACTGGCCACTCCCCTCACATTATCAAAATGCCTTTGAGGGCTTAAGATGAAGAGTAAAACCACTCAAGTGTTTGGACAGTTAACACTCTAAAAACAAGGCAACTGAAAATTTGCCATATATATAATTGTCTTGAAGTTCTACTATAAACACAGGTTTAGGTCTAGTTGAAGTTTAGAGCTTTTTGTACATTGTCTCACACAATGTAGTCTTCTCTTAAGAAGGACTCCTATGAACCAAGACAAACAGTAATGAAGCAAAACCATCTGGGCCCTGAGAATGAAGTACCAGCTGCAGAGAAAGTAAGTACTGGGAGAAAATTCATATTGTTAGGAAAATTCAGCTTAGTACGTGGTTTTTTTTTTCAGGGTATGTCTTCCTTTAGAGCAAATAGAAACAGTTCTGTTTCAAGGTCATGATATTATACACAGGATAGGATTTTAGTAGTAGCATGACCATAAACTGAACTAGTACAGAAGATTTGAAACTTTGGGGATTTTTTGTTTGTTTGTTTGCAGTCCTGAGAACTTTTCTTCACCTCAGCTTTAGTAAATCTTTAAAAACAATCAACCTAACACAAGAAACTAATACTTCAACATAATTTGAAATATCTAAAGCCATCCCAAAATATTTGGTAATTTCACCTACGGTTGCTCTGTTTTGACATACCATTTGGTTACCTGTATTTAAGGTACACAGATTCTTAAGTAACCAAATGTGCACATTTTAATTTTAACATTTCTGTCTGTGTATTGATAATACCTCATACACAGAATTTAGATGCTGTC
>NW_009634576.1:0-15458 GCF_000690535.1 Cariama cristata | reverse complement strand
TTTCCCTATAACATGATCTTATTAACATCATAAGTCTACAAACTATTTTTCACCAAATTAATTTTTGTGTAATCCAGCATGTAATACCTTACATGCTTTTCTTTTCTGAACAGTATGAGCTTTTATGAACAATACAAATAATGTATATTTCCTCTGGCCTTACTACAGCTACAGCAACATCAAGATCGACTAATTAATTTAGTCTCATTCTCAGTGGCTTTTGTAGCGCACTGTAAGCTCTGAAGAGTGTAACTGTACTGCTACCAATGCCCAAGACTGATTACAGAAAGCTCTGTCTACAATACACTGAAGGCAGCTTTCTTATTGTAGCTACACTCTGAGCCTTATGGAAACACACAAGGGCCATCAGAAATACTGCATTCAAGGAACTACGTCAGGGCTCAGTGCCTATTTCTTCCATTAGACCATCATTTTCCTGTATAGATGTATTTCTGTCAGAATAATATTTCAAAGGAAGTCACGCATCACATAAGTTGTTTATTATTTTTTATTTATTTCAGTGATTTACATATAAAAACCAACAAAGCCAAACAACTAAACTTAAATCAACTAGTAACAGACAAAATAACATAAATTAAAATATGGCAATCATTACGTTTAACTTTGTGAAGTTATGTAAGTCCTTAACAGTTCAGAACAAGCGTTTTAGTAAGAATTTTTCACAGTATGAAAAGTATTAAATACAAATTCGTAGAGTTATTTTACTATGAACAATGGATAACGAAATACAGTAATCTTATTTTAAGAAAATATATAAATGTTCAATGAAGGAGTATAGACATGAATAAAAAAAAAGTAGCTCCTTGTAAAATATTAAAAGTGTAAAGATTATCCGTATAAGATCCTGTCAATGTCACTGAATCAATTATATAGGTATAGGACAAAAATCCAAACACAAGCACATGAGCTCCTGCACATCTGAGACGAAACTCTCAGGCACTGGAAAAAATAAAGTGGTAACATAATAATTCAGTCCCAGGGAGTCCATAACTCTGTTTTCTGCATATAGTAGTTCTAGTTACCTCTAAAATACTAGTATGGATAGAGATTAAGGTAGCCTTCAGTGATTCATGTCCGTTCAGAACTTTCCAGATTTTGGTTTCACAATTAACACAACCTTAACAGTTACAGATATTTGTAGAAACTTTCTGAGGAATTTTTAGATATAGATTCCCTAAAAAAGGTCCCCTCGAAACATTTTAGTCAAGTTTCAAAAGACAAATTTTGCAAAATTTTCTGTCTGCTGCAGGGATAAAATGAAAAGTCGATTGAACTCACTCAAATTACAGGAAGTAAAAGTATGGTACAGTTAATGAGATCATCATCAGACACTCCACTACTACAATGCAGTCAATTCACTAGGAACTTCAGCAGAAGATTGATTTTCAGGACCATAGTTCAACAATACTCTAGAACAATGGTCTAGCAAGTTATTGTCTGAGAGGGCAATTCCTTCTCTGTATCTGTTCTATGGGGCTATTCACATATTGTGTTTTCACTATCTAAACTTATATAATATATTTCTGAGTTACAGTTAATGGAGAGAATAAAACACTTCTAAAGTGTGATTTATTTAATTTTAAAGAGATATTGGAACAGACTTTATAATTCATTCTCTACAATTGTCTATTTTTTCTGTTTTGTCTTTAAAGGCAGCCCAGGTTGATTAGGTCAGATGTGGATGTCTGCACTCTAGATGTCTATTTAAACGAATTTTAGTTATTGCATTTCTAAAGCTATCCATTTCCAATTCTCTATTTCGCGAAGTCCCATTTCACAAAGTGTTTTTAAAAAATCATGTTGCATTCCTAAAGACAATTCACTTATCCTTTATTTTGTTTCTAAGTCTGCATACCACACATGTACCATGTACATGCTAAACGTGTGGGTTCCAGAAAAGCATCCTTGGTTCTCCAGGCCCAAAAAGGAGCAGAAGAGCTCATGTTCTCACTGCTTAGGGATAACTCCCTCTGGTGCAGCCTAGTGAGAGCCATGTACATAACATCTGAAATGTCTGGTGTGTTTACATGCTCCCTTCTTTCAATTTAGTAGTGAAAGTGTCCAGGTATTAGTAATAAAGACATTGGTCTGTACAGACAGAAGTACAGGATATTGACCTTGAAACTACTTTGGTTTAGAACAAGTCCTGATTCATTCAGACGTGCACTGTCCTTCAGAGAGCATGTCATTCAGTCCCTGTCTGTGGAAGCAACATCCACAAGAACTCTCTTATCACCTTTACCTACAACTATCCTCTACTTTTTCTAGCGTCATTTTGAGCTGATATTGGAAAGTTATAAATGTCTTTTTCATTATACCATCCTTTTCCTATTCAGAAATTGGTTTTGCTTACATCTAGGAGAAGTTATTCCTGGGTTTATGACATTTATCTCTAAACAGAAAAATATTCAAATAGTTTAAAATGTTTATGTGCTTTGATCTTTCAGAGTCCAAGACATACATAATCCCATGACTGATCATACTCTGCCTGTGTAAGGTTTCAGACTGTAACTGTGCAGAGTAAATATTTTTAAATTATACTCTGAATGAAGTTTTATGCAACATTCTACTCTCTTTATTTCATCTGGAGACATTTGTGCATAATTCCAAGCACTCAGTGTTTAGGAATGAATCATAGCTGCAAATGTTCTCATTCAACTCAGAAATTTCAAAATACTTGTTCTAGACACGGACTTGAGAGCAATATTAGGCAGGATTTTGATATTAGATGTCTCAGTGACATCCTAGAAGAGCATGACAATAATTACTTTATTTCCTCAGTGTCAACATATGTCTATTACAAGAAGATCTGATTTTCTTCATTAGGTGAAACAAATAGCTGAGTTTCTGAATCACAGTCCTAGTGCCTAAGAATTTAAAAATAGCCCACAGGATCTGACGCAACATACTCCAAAAGTCACAGCCTGAAGCCCTGACTAATTATTATTAAAGCTTGACTCACTCACTGAAAACACTGTGTATAATGACATAATCATTTCATCTAAAACTATGTTCTATGATTAAAGCCTACTACTGCCATCATTAAAGGTATTCTTTAGTATACTAGTTGTTATCTAAAGAAACCCTATTATTCTAAATTTTGACTTCTCCCTGCCTTAACCATTCTAAAAAAGTTTTGTCTGCCAAACTCGGATAACCTACTCCTACTCATCTTTCATAAATAACTATCTTATAGGTAGTTTATATACCTGAAAGTTATTAACTTAGAAATGTAGTGTAATTGAAGCTGCCTCATTTACATTATTGCCTTTTTTTTTTTTTTTCCAGACAAATGCTTTATGTAGCAGAGTACAAAAGTATAAATGAAAAACCCAGTCTTCGTACATCTTTGTCTTTGGTTTCTATTTCTGACACACTAATCTTTGCAGCTTAAAAAAAGATGAAATAGCACATCTAGAAATATGTGTCTGGCTTCTGAGACTGTGTCCTCTGACAATTTTCTGTTTTATAAGACATGTAATGCTCTTGCTCAGAAGGGTGCTCATGTCAGTCTAGGCTGACCTCTTTTTTTCATTTGTCAATAACTTGCCAATGGCTTAGTGTGCACCTGCTAAATGAGTTTCCTTTCAGAGAAGTTTGAAGAGGAGTGAAGTTGCCAGATGGCCATTTAACTTAAAAGCTGTCTCTGATTGAGGCCAAAAACAACTGGCAAAACAAAGAGAGGAATTGTCCACACTGAATACACAAGCAGATGCAGGACAAGCACCACAAGGGCTCTTTCCAGAAGGAAAACACACAGGTCAGATATAAGAAAAACAGGGGCTAGAACAATTAGTGAGATATAACAAAGGGACCTATTATGACAGCTCTATCAGAAGTGGCAGTTTCTACCTCCTGTCTGACTATTGTATTATCTGCACTTCTTATATAAATTATAGCTTACTGGAGATTGAAATTTGATACACATTTTTCTTCACTGGTTAGTTGGTGTCCATAAGATGTTAGAACAAACACGACTATAAACTTGGGTTGTTACAACTCTTGAACTGCACCAGTGCATGTGGTACTAGGAAGATGAGACTCATGACAGCATAGTACACTTTGATCTGATTATTCTCCAAATCAATTAACAGTCCTATTTCTGTGTGGAAGACCCACAGAGTGATGTTCATAGTACCCTCGGTGCTAAGGGTCATGTCAGCTCTTCTGCGCCCAGCAATTGGACAAGATGTAAATACTTGAGGATCTTTTTAAGACTATATTTTAGCTGAGAATGAGGAAGCATTTTAAAACATGAAGTTCCAGTATGTTCAAGTATCTTACGAGCACTGAGGAACCTAACCTCCAAACTATAAAGGGGTATTATTTTTATTACAAAGAGGTGTACCTTCTTTCCTTTCATTTTCTGCTCTTTTCATGACTTAAAAGGCGTAAAGTCTTAAACTCCCTCTAAGACCAGATTTCTTAGTTCAGGTTTCAGGATCGCAGCCGTGCCCTTCCTTAGCTATTGGTAGCTGTTGTGGTTACACATTTTTCAAGATTCCAGAACATGCCACAAGATTTCCATATAAATAACCTCTGGGTTACAAATGAAAACAATTGTCAGGAGCAGTGCAAGTTATATACTTAGTTGATAGTATAAAGCAACGTTTAATAGGTTGCTCTAGTAACGATCCTTCCTCAAGAGCTGTTGGTTTGCTTCTTGTTTTACAAAAACCTCCTCAGGTCTCATTTTATACATATTGTAGAAGATGGAGCTATACTCATGAAAACTTTATGTCTTCCATAGATGGCAGCTTACTTAGCTTTGCAATAATATAACCAGAGGCTTCTTCCTTCCCCAGAGTAGTTAATTACTGGAAGGAACAAAATTATCACGGCCACCAATACTCTTAGCTTTGGTGTGGGAGGAGGGAAATTCATTTAGGCTATTTTCATTGACATAGAAAAATGATTGGAAGATAAAATATGAAAACTGAAGACAGTTATTTTTTTCCCTGGTTATTTTCTTTTAATTTCTGTCGAACTTTTTCAATGCAAGCAGAAATCAGTTTTATGAAGAAAATCAGATGAATTATTTCAAAGCAAGTAACAGGTATCTTTATTTCTTTGTTATTTACATAAAAAGACAATTTAAATTGTTAATCATATTGTGGCATATCAGTAGTCATTTACAGTTTTATGCCTTATGTAACACTGCCACAGACTAGTTAAGAAATAGTGAAAACATAATTAGTTATATAACTTAAAATAAAACAAACCTAACTTTCATTCAGTTCAAAATTTTTTCAGAACAGAAGATATTTCTTAATGTTACAAGTTTCTCAAAGGCATTACTGCAAAAATCATGTTTTGAAATGAGAACCGCTAAATTTTTCTCGCAGAATTCTGAATTTTGACCAGCTTTGAGTTTAGTTCTCCAAGTTGAATCAAGAAGCATGGCAGCAACCCACAAAAGCTGTTGGAAAATGAAGCAATGCAAATAACATGCAGAACAACTCATCACATTGTGTCATCTCTTGCATCTTAGCAGTCTCATATCATACTGGAGAAAGGAGTGGGATAGCAGTGGCCATGAAGAGGGAGAATTAAGTGGATGAGTTATCTACTTGTTAAAAACATGCAGTCCTCATAACTTCCCTAAAGTCTTTCCGAAAGACTTTCCTTAAAAAAGGCTTTGATCTTATTTACTTCCCTGAAAGGCTCTTCTAAAAACAAAGAAATAATAGCACTTAATTTGTAGTTGATCCTGAAAATCTCCAAAGTGCCTTACAAACATTAACTAATCATCACAAGAGCATTTTTGAAGGTGAGATTAATGTTTCTATGCTAATAAAACAGTCTAAAAAATACTCCTTCATGTTAAATGTCTTGACTGAATGTGAAAGAAAAATATGGTCAGAGAATTTGGAGGTTAAAGATTCATAGGTTTTCATCCACACCCTGTGCGGATCTAAGTTCAGGATTGACTGTACCTTGTAATTAGAAGAAAAAGAGAAAACTAATTACATTGTTGATAAATCATATCATCACAGAAACTTATGGTTTACAGTTTGAAAACTTCCATGTGATACATTTATATGAAATATGTTTCTGTTTATTTTTTATTATTTATTTATTTATTTTAATTCAGGAAAGTAAGATTCCAATCCTCTTCTGTGCAGAGCAGAAGCGTCTTTCTAGCAGTTGGAAAGTTCATGTGTCCATTAACCTCCCTTTCCTCTGGAGAATGCCAGAGAGTTGCAACATGGAAGCCCCCCAGGTTACGAAACTGGCTGTTGGGTACAATTCAAAGAATCCCTGAAGTTACTGTGAAACAATATGGGTGTCACCTTCATTTGTCTACACCTGCTGCATATGCTAGTTGTCAAAAGAATTTGAATTTTGATGTCAGGCTGCCCCTTTGTTACGGAAATGTTTTCATCCCAACAAAAGGAAGAGGTGTCCTTAGCACTGAGATACTCTGCCACCCATGTGGCATGACTGCTTGCCACAGAAATCAAAGGGAGACAAAGCAGACCTTCCACCTGTAAAAAAGGACCTTCAGCTAGACATTTTAGGAAGCTCTGTTAGTCCGTAGGAGATTCCATGGAGACCATCTCTTACTTTTCCCCACAACAGAGATATCTTGGTGCCAGGTGGGCCTTTGGTTTGATCAAAGACAGCTGTTATTTTGGGGGGGGGGGTGGTGGTGGTGGTGGTGGGGAGGCAAGAAAAAAAGAGATTTTAAAGAATTAAGATGTGTCTACATGGAAGAGAAATCTTAGACTTTCTCTTTGTTTCTTAACTCCACAACTGAACACTCAGGGAGGTGACAACTGTGCGTTTTATATCTACAGGATAGCTCATCTGTGAAGGGTGATTATTACTGCTTTTTGTGAGCTTTTGAGTTACTAAAGTCTTTCTCTGAAGTGAAAGAGAAATAATCATCACCCTTCACTGAAGAGATTTTATTTGTTCTGCAAGAAACTGTATCTTCATAAAAACCCATATTTTAAGACTGATTTAGTAAGCACCTCAGTTTCAGTCAGTCAGCTTTTATTTCTGCTTGCTAGCACTAAGGAGGAATGCTAGCCTTTACCTCTCCCATGGAAGGAGATTAAGTTCTCTGGCAGAACGAGATGTCCTATGGAACATCAGGAACATACATGTCACAGGGAATAGCAACCCACAAGCTCTGCGGAGCTCAAACTTTTCCATTAGCTGAAAGTATTTTAAACTTTGAATACTTCTTCAGATTAAAAATAGCAACCATTTTTTGAGAATTTTTTGAAATACGTTGGCCCTTCCCCCATGCCTTGGAGAAACAAGTTTCCATTTAAAATTTACATATTAAAGTTATATGATTCCTGTGATGCTTCTGAAGTTTTTTTTATAAAACACATATAATTTTCAAGACTATGTGTACTTTTTGACAACTGACCTGGGAAAAACTAGTGCGCAGCTATGATTTAAGTTCTTGACATCCACTCAAGTACGCACTAATTTTCTGGGCTACGTTTCTAAGGAGTGTTATGTGTTAAAGGTGCCTGTATTGCATAAGCATATGAAGTTTTGCACAGTATTATTTTGTACTTCGGAAGTACTACTGGCCCTGAATATTGTATTAATATTGTTCCTGATTCAAAACAGATTGCTTTTGTAAGTTTCTAATTTGAAAATGGATGTAAGCTATAAAATTCAGAGCAGACTTTCAAGACCCTAATCCCTCAAAGAGGAGTGGTAACACTATGCATCACAGAGTGTAAGTAGTATTTGCTTTGAGTATTTTACTCTTCATACATTAAATAGAATTGCATTAACTTCACTGAATTTAGGGTTTATCTTCCCCAAGACTTAATTCTAGTGTCTTCACTCTGTAAGTCTTATCTGGATGACGTCATATTTCTATTCTTATTTTAGTTAGCTATTTGCTGTTTTAAATATTTAACAGCTCTAAATACACTAAGGAGTATGGAGTTATGTTTTCAGGATCTTAAGCTTTTGCCATGCTGCCTGCTGAAAACGTAGGCACTGATTCATAAGCTTTATAATCTATAGGTTACACTTAGTGATTTGTCCTGAAATCTGCATAGTGTAAACCACCATTTTATTGCACAAATTTCCATTTGCAATCATTAGAAAACCATTATAATCTATCATGTTCTGGGTAAAGGTTCCCTGTCTCTGCACTCAGAAAGCAGTGAAATGCATTGGATGTATTCATAGGCAACTTCACTGCTCCAGAGCTGCTCCTGAAGCTGCTCACTTGAAGTACCCCAGGTTCAATTGCCTTAACACTGCAAACCCTAAAGTAAGCTCCAGAGATTCCCCAGGGGCTTCCTTGCTGCACATAACAACGTGTGTCTGGTCTCACCAGCCACCCAAAGCCTCTGAAGTGCCCAAGAAAAGCCCTACCAGTCATCATTCATTCTGAGCTCAATTGCCAATATCCCATAAACCCATCACGGAGCTCCAGGTGAAGGGCCCTTGAATCACTTGTGGTCTGCAAAATGACCCTATTGCAATGAGATCAAGTGAAACAATTTGTAGCTCATGAACTTGAGGGAGAATGAAAGAAGGAAGACAGAGCAGAAGGAGAGACAAGTTTCATAAAGCTGTCATCCTTTCCAAGTTAGCACATAATGAACTCACTACTTATAGAAAGACTAGTAATGATACTGATTTTCATCTATCTAAATGCAGCCTTACAAACTCCTGAAAGTAGAGGATAAGCCTTTAATGTGTTCTTATAAAAATGTGAATCTCTCTTATCTCACTATTGCTTAGAACAAAGAAATAGACATAATAAAAAGCAATTTGAACCTCTCTAGCCATATCTCAAATGTCAAGGTATGTTTCCCATAATGCCATACTATATGTACCCTACATACTGTGCTATGATGTGATGGGCTGACCTCAACAGGCCACCAGGAACTCACTGAGCTGCTTTCTCACTCCCTTCCTCAGCAGGACAGGGGTATAACATAAGATGAAAATCTTGTGGGCCGTAAGGGCAGGGAGATCACTCACTGATTACTATCTCAGGCAAAACACACTAATCTTGGGGGAAATTTATTTACTGGCAATTAAAAAGAGAGTAGGATAGTGAGAAACAAAAACCAAACTAAAAATATCTCTCCTTCACCCTCCTTCCCTTCTTCTTCCAGGTTCAACTTAATTCCCAACTCTTCTGCCTCCTCCTCACCAAGTGGCACAGGGGGGATGGGGAATGGGAATTGCGAAGTCCTCCACAGACTTCTCCAACATGGGTCCTTCCCACGGGCTGCAGTTCTTCACGCAGGGCTCCAGCGTGGGTCCCTTCCCCGGGGTGCAGCCCTTCAGGCACAGACGGCTCCAGCCTGGGTCCCCCGCGGGGTCACAAGCCCCCCCACCAAACCTGCTCCAGCCTGGGCTCCTCTCCCCACGGGGCCACAGGTCCTGCCAGGAGCCTGCTCTGGCAAGGGCTGTCCATGGACTGCAGAGCACATCCACCTGCTCTGGTGTCCTCCACAGTCTGCAGTGTGGATGGATATCTGCTCCACTATGGTCCTCTCCATAGGCTGCAGGGGACTCTGCTCCAGCACCTAGAGCACCTTGTCCCCCTTCTTATTCACTGACCTAGTTTTCTGCAGAGTTGTTTCCCTTGCATATTCTCACTCCTCTCTCCCAGTTGCTGCACAGTATTTTTTACGCTTTCTTAAATATGTTTTCACAGAGACACCACCAGAGTTGCTGATGGGTTCAGCTTTGGGCAGCAGCAGGTCCATTTTGGAGCCAGCTGAAATTGGCTTTGTCTGACATGAGGGCAGCTCCTGATCTTTTCTCACAGAAGGCACCTTTACAGCCTCACCACTACCAAAACCTTGTTGTGTGAACCTAATACTCACCAACAGAAGAAAAAGAAATGTCCCATGGTGATGGGGAGGATTCTTAGATCTCTGATGTGATTGCTAGGTGTCTGTTTCCAAGTAGATGCTTTGCAAATTTACGAATCCTTAAATTTATCAGCTAAACAGATAAAAATATCGCTAATCCAGCAACTCAGAGTTGTGACATATATAGGAAGAAACATTTTGTCTGCAAACAGCAGTAAGTGTGGAAAAGGAAAAAGAAAAGGTAAAGGAATATAAGCGGGAAAAAAAGCATCATACCAGCTTGTTGTAATCTGTTTCTACTGGAAGTAGATTGCTGAGCAGAGTTCAAGTGAAAAGTGATAAGCATATTCGCAAGAATTGCAATTGGTCATAAAACAAACTCCACCCTCTTAAAAAAATACTCTACAATCTTCAGAACTGAAACTAGGGCTTCTTTTTTATTGGATAAGAATAAAAACAGTAATATATTTTTATTATATAATTTATAGCATTATGTGTCCAGATCAGAAGAGCCTTAAAACTCATGACTTTCAGGCGATTATGACTAATAAGGAATGACACCGGATACGTCCATGGTTCACCGTTTACCATTCTACTACCTCTGCTAACTAGTAACATATATTTTGTGCAAGGGGACTAAATTTCTTTGGTGTCTAAAAGAAATTACTACTTAACACATTTGCTAATTATTAAATTTTGGTCAAGAGATGTACATCACCAATGGCACACTGTGCAATTTTCATTGCAAACAAAACTGAAGGAAAATATGATCATATTTAGAAATAGAAGATTTTTCTGTAAATAGGAAAATACTCAATTCAAGTTTATTCAAATGAAATGCACTGAAAAGTTGAAATATCTTAGCATACACTGTGTGAGATTTATATACAGAAGGGAACTTTCCATGGCCAAAATTCTGGCTTTCAAAAAATATTATGTCAGAACAATAAAGAGAAAATCTAGAGGTCTGTAGTTTTATGTCAGACCTTTTCACTGAGGTGGTGCCAATCTAAATGAGTAAATTGCCTTTCTCAAAACCAGTATATTTCTTTTTCAGTAATTTTTAGTAGCTGCTGCATAACATTTGGATCTTATTAAAAAATAAGTAAAAAATTGTCAGAGGTTTACAGTGGCTACCAGGTTGTGTTCTAAAGGTCAGAAAAATAAAATGCTGCAGAAAATAAATACAGCATATGAACACACATGACTTAGTTGAGAATTAAATACACAAATCTCTATTTTAACTCTTCCTTTTTTTTAACAGAATAAGAGAAGTAATAAGCTAGACATAACTCAGGAGCAAAGATAACTTGTTTCACAGTATGTCAAGGAAAAATGTCATAAATATAAGGTAATTCAGCAACAGAACAAGAAATAGAAAGGCTCTGAAATCAGTGTCTTTGGAGTTGCTTATGGCAAGACAAGACACCCCATCAGAGAAATCAGTTCCCTAGCAATTCAGAAGGATTTACTAAAAAAACAACCCAGTATAAATACTTTTTACTCAAATATTCTGTGACTAGAAAAATCTCAGAAGATAAAATTATATGCTGGACAAAAGGAGCTACACACACAGTTGGACAAATCCGGTTTTCTAATTTTCTCGGTTTTGAAGTATGTTCTGATTAAGGAAAGCTTAAGTTAATGGTAAACTCCCTTGACTTATTTCTCTTAATCCTGCACAGAGTCCTGTTCAGACAAAACATGCAAAAAGATATTTTCCCTTCATGATCTAGAAATAAATTGAACTTTAATGAAGATGAAAATTACAGATTAATGGACTCTTACAAGTTCAATTTCATCCTTATTTCCCATTTTACTTACATGAGACAAAAAGACAAAAATAGCACTAAAATGTTTTTGACTGTTACTAGTATTTTGGCTTAACTGAGCAATAAAAGTCTGACAGCTATGAAAGAGGCACAAATATTCTAGATAAATACCTTAGCTTGTTTTGTAACTACATTACTTTTCTTGGTGCAGGTAAAAATTCCACTGACTTCAGCACAGCTACAGTAGTGCAGACGTGGGCTAAAATGAGTGGTCCATTGAAGGTTTGACGGTTTGACTACTCATGCAACCAGATGACTTTACACCTTTCCATTCAGCAGTTACAGACGTATTTAAGACCTAAATTTGCAGATAAGAATGGCCTTATTAACCCAAGTTTCCATTTCTGCCTGAAGTAGATTAGGCACACAGAAAAATATGGTGTTAGGACCTTTGACTAATGTTTTCCAAACCTAATTTCTTTCTGCAAAATAGAAGCCATGTTTCATTACAAGGAAAACCAGTTTGACCAGTGGTGTGGATTACAAAGCATGGACTAGGAAGGAGCTAGGAAAACAGGGAGGTGTCTCAGAATAGACCTTCCTGTTCCTCCTCAAGATCTGTGATTCACAGCAACCTGTCAAAGCAATATGTTATTTGTACATTTTTGGCTTCCATTTCATAGTCATTTCACTGTTCAGGGCTGGAGGAGGAGGAGAGGCACAGCTTATTCCTGGGTTGTGATCCCCCATCATGTTACAGGGCCATGACCTGAAGTTAGTGGAGATGTGACTGACTATCTATTTGGGTTAAGAAAGATTTTTTTTTTTTCTGCTGGGATCAAACTGGTAAAACCTTAATAGTGTCTATCTTTGTTCACCTCCATTTCAGCAATATTTAGAACTAGATAGGCTTCTTAGTTCTTTATAATGTGAACTTAATGTCTAGTGGGAGCAAAGGAGTCAGGTCATACAAATATAAGAACCCTTGAAGTATCAGCAGATGACATAGAAACGATATGACTGGAGTCTGATAATCTCTCATAATGCACTTAAATGCCTTGTATGTGAAGGGGAGAAGCAGGAAGAGTAGATCATTCTCTTCTTATTTCCATACAATAATTTTATTAATTATATTTCTTTGTCTATATTAATTTCCATACATGTCTTGATGCCTTTTAATTTCTGATTGTTGGAAATAGATTATGAACTTCAGTAAAAAATGCATGAATAGAACATGAGGACTGAAACAGTAGAAACAAAAGTGACTAGTGAGAATGTGCCACACTGCAATGCCCTTTCTACTGCAACGTGACATGTTCTTAAGGTACCTCCAGGCCATCCCAGTCCCAGTCTCATTTCAGACTACAGAGCATATTACTGCAGATTGCACTTGCACGTACACACTCCTCAGCTCTTCTACTTGTCTGCTTCATGCACTACTGCCTTCACCCTCTTGTAGTTTAAAAATAACTCATAGCAGCGGCCATGCTTATTGCATTTGTATGCTATAGTGGACTTACTTCTTATAAGTTTGGATGAAGGATGAAGAATTATCACACATTGTTTAAAACACAATTACAACACTCATAGAATAGACATTCCTGCTTTTTTTTTAGGTTTATTCACCTAGAAAGTATTTTGATTATAAATATCCTCTTCTCCTTCCTCACTTCCTGTGACCATGCACGCTTACTGCACCCAACACATGCACGCTTATTGCAACTAGGTGAGAAACAGAGCACTTCTGACACACAATGTCGAGAAATAGACCAGACCTGACTTTCTTATGGGATCTTAATCCCTAGCTGTCACAATGACAGTGACAAATGCCATGGCTTAGTGGGATGGATTCAAAAAATGCCTTTTTTAGTTCTTTGCACAGAGATGTTTCACTATTGTGATATTTATAAAATGTCATTAAATAACTCTAAGTCTTTGCATGGACTGATCTTTTAAACTTAATAAACAGCATGAAGTACTGTTTCCTCAATATTTAGGGTTTTTATTTTACATTATATTTTCATGATTTTGGAATCCTGAGACTGCCAGCTGCTCAAAATTGTTGCTCAACTAACTTGACCTACTGTACTGCAAATATAACCTAATGTATAATACACATTCATATGTGTGTAATCCCTCTTCAATAAGTAAATGTTTAAACTATTATGAATATATTGTCGAACATGATCTTAATTTAATGAACAACTATAAGGTAGTACTTTTTCATTCTTGTCCCCATCTCTCTCTAACTCAAACATTAAATTTGTCTACTGTATTTATTTTAGAATACATTTCAGAGAAGTATTTTTGCAGGGTGTTCCTATTTTTCAGCTAAACAATAAAAATATGCTCTTCTGTTTCAAAACGGGACTAAAGTTTCCAAAACTTTTCTTGACTTTTCTCTCTGACAACTTGATCAGGATACTTAAGCTTCTCAGATCTTTGCTTCCAAAAGTTCATATGATACAAATTATGTGCTGTTTTATAGTCTTGCTTTGAGCTTGTAACTTGTACTTCCTGAGAGACTCATTGATGAAAATTTTTTGTCAAAAAAAGAGAAAATTATTAATGTCAATAAAATAATAAACTCAAATAAAAAAAATCAAAGTTCATCAGAAAATTTGAAGGTTTTATTAAAGCCAAAAAAAACATAGGGAAAAGCATACACTTTCCACATAACTAATTAATCTTCCATCAAAATACTAATGAGAATGACTCGTGATCAAACCCACTTGTAATACATATTTATAACACAAATAAATAAGAAGTTCAAATATCTAAATCAGATGTCATTCATCTCACATATGTAAATTCGCCAATCTCCTACTTTATCCTTGCAGTGGGTATTTTAAATTGAGATACTCTCTGGTCTGGGACCCTGGAAATTAAGGGTCCCAAGCTGCTGCTTTGTTCGTAGTGTGTTTTCCAACACCTTTTTGCTTTTGATTCTTGTTTCATTCCCAGAGGTGGCTCCACTTCTGTGCTTTTGTAAATATTTGAGCCGAACATTTCTACATAAATTTGTATAACTGCAAAATGTGTTATTTTCCGAGTAAAAGTGTCAAAATTGTATGTGTTGAATGAAGTATATGATGTAAATATAAGGCAGATGAGTACAACTGTGAAAGGACATTTATCTCCTGCTTTCAGCACAGCAATAACCATACTTTCTATGAATCAGGTAGTAGTTTTATAATAAAACCTATTTGAACTGGATTTAGCACCAAGTATCTCAGAAATGAGTTAGTTGTTAAACACAAAGGTGTTTGAGGTTTTGCAGTGAAGAACTTAATTATTTGAGTGGTACTGTTGGTTGGTTATGTGAAGCAAACTTGTTTTCTGACTTGTGATAAAAGAACATAGTGCTATTAGCTTAAACAAAGTTTATATTAATATTTCCATGCTATTTGGCTTATTAGCCCTAGGTCTATAAAATGCTGTTAGTTGTACAGCTCTTTTTTAACACAAATTAAAATGATGTTTGAAACAAACACCAACTCAAGAGCAAAAGAATAAAAGATCACATTCAAGTGCTGGGAAAACCGTTTCTCAGAAAAGCAAAAAGTACTCTTGCATTTAGATAAAAGTAATACAAAATACATAAAATCATGTCTATTTTTGTGGAAGAGCATTCTCTTGCACACTGTGTTTATACCAAAAACTAAGTTCATACTTATTTTTCATACTGAAGAAAAATGTAGCCTCAAGTAGTTAAAATAATAATGTTACTATGAATCTGTGCAAGTGTTCCATGTCACCTGAGTGCAGATATTTATTAGGAGGAAAAAGACACAATTATGCATTTCCAGTTATCTAGCATCATAGAATCATAGAGTCATAGAATCAT
>NW_009634575.1:1856-4849 GCF_000690535.1 Cariama cristata | reverse complement strand
CACATTGCCCAACTTTCATTTCTCCTTTGTATTTATTGATTTCCCATTGATTTTTTTTATTAAGTTCCCAATTTTGATTTCTCCTTTTCAGTTTGGGAAGCTTTCTCCTCCCCCTCCCTTTTGAGGATGCTTCTCTGTATTTATAACGCGAGCCCCGAGTCTTGGCTCTATCGTTTGGGGTTTTGGAGGGTTTTACGGGCTGTGCCTTGAGGGTTTTATGGACACAAGCTGTTGGTGATGTCCTGCCCGTTGACTTCCCGGTAGGGATGGACTTGGGCGGGAGCCACCCACACCCCAAACTGGGGAACACGCTCACGGCTTGGGTTTATTTTTTTTTCTCCAAACCAGGATTTCCCGTTCCCAAACCTTGGCCAGATTGAGGAGGAGGCTGGGAGGAAGAGGAGATGCTACGAGATACCCAGGCAGGTGAGGAAGAATTCGCTCGACCCTTTCACCCTCTCTTCTCCTCCATCTTCCAGCCGAGCGTCGCGTCTGGCTGTAGGAGAGCCCCGTTGGTGATGCCGTCTTCCCGGAGACGGAACTGGGAGCATCTCCTTCTCCTTCCCTCTGCAAATCCCCTTCCTCTCCTTGTTCCTTCCTCCGGCAGACAATGAGATGGGGCTGGAGAACACGGAGGAGAAACCCCACCGGCAGAACCTCGCGGAAGAGGCTCTTTTGAAGGGTTCCACGGAGCAGGAGGTCAACGGAGAGGACAAGCCAAGAAGATGCTCCACGGGGAGAGGTTGCAAACCCACCCCACGAAGCTCGGAGGAGGAAAGACCGACCATCTGCGAGGAATGTGGCCGGAGCTTCAGCCGGAGCTCCAACTTGGCGGTCCACCAGCGGTTGCACGCCGGTGAGAAGCCCTACAAGTGCTTGGAGTGCGGGAAGAGCTTCAGTCGGAGCTCCCATCTCATCACCCATCAACGTCTCCACACTGGGGAGAAGCCCTACAAATGTCCCAATTGCGGGAAGAGCTTCAGCGACAGCTCCACCCTCATCACCCATCAACGCTTGCACACCGGCGAGAAGCCCTACAAATGCCCCGATTGCGGGAAGGGCTTCAACCAGAGCTCCAACCTCACGTCCCACCAACGTACCCACACCGGGGAAAGACCCTACAAGTGTCCCGAATGCGGGAAAAGCTTCAGCGTCAGCTCGTACCTGATCCGTCACCAGAAGATCCACACCGGGGAGAGACCCTATAAGTGCGAGGAATGCGAGAAGACGTTCAGCCAGAGCTCCAGCCTCATCATCCACCAGCGCGTCCACACCGGGGAGAAGCCTTACAGGTGCGTTGACTGCGGGAAGTGGTTTAGGAACAGCTCGGATCTCATCCGCCATCAGCGAACGCATACCGGGGAGAGACCCTATCGCTGTCCCGACTGCGGGAAGAGCTTCAACCGCAGCTCCAACCTGATGACCCACCAACGCATCCATACCGGGGAGAAGCCCTACGAGTGTCCCGAGTGCGGTAGGAGCTTCACCGTCAGTTCTGCCCTGATTAAACACCAAAGGACCCACCGGGAAGGGAAGCCCTACGAGTGCCCTGACTGCGGGAAGAGCTTTATCCGCTGTTCCAACTTCATTACCCATCGGAGGATCCACGTTGGGTAGAAACCTGGTGACCCACGTTGGGTAGAGACCTGGCTGGTGGTCCCCACATCGTCCTGGTTCCCCGTCGGCACCTGGATGAATGCAGGTAGGACCATCCATTTGCTGAGATCGATTCAGCTGGGGGACGTGGCCCAAATGGCAAAAATTCCTTCGGAAGAGTGGACTCATTGGCTTTAGACTCCAAAAAGTCACATCTGCTCGGTCCAATCATTTCTTCTGGTGGCATCACGCAACACCGTACGGGCCACGGGCTTCTTCCACAGCCAAAGGGTGGACGGATTTGGGCACAGACCGAGATTTTTGAAGACATCGCTTGGGACTTGGCTTCTTTGGGAAGGAAGAAATGGGGTGGAAACGGTCCCACAACCTTGCTGGGCCACACCAGGCTGAGTTCTTCCTCGTTTACAGGTTCTTTTTTTTTTTTTTTCCCCCACGTGATGTTATTTGGTGACATCAGGCAATCTCTCTCCTGCCCATCTACGGTTCACCTTTGGATGAATAAACTCTTTGAGTTGTCCAAAGGGCTTCGGAAGAGGCTCCTGCGACATCGTAGGGATGGGGATGGGCACGGCCCAACTCCCCGTCCTGCTCTCGTTCCCTTTGTGCTCCCAAAAATCGACTTTGCCTCCACTCACCGCCTTGGTACGGCCTCGTCGAACCCAAACCACCTCGTTTTCATCCAGGTTGGGGCTTGGCCAGCTCTAGGGTTGAGTTTTCCCAATGGTGCCGCAAGGATGGGAACGGTGGGACAACTCCGTGGATGGGTAGAGGGTGAGGAGGAGACGTGGGCTCGTGATGTCGGCGTTTCGGAAGGATGCTGCGCCCCTACGGCGTAACCATCGGCACCAAATAAACCTCATCCCCGGTTTGGTTTGTACCTTCATCCTTGTCCAAGGGAAACGGAGAGGGATGGAGAGCCCGATCCCAGCTCCGGGATCTCCCCCCCAGCCCCACCACCCCTGCAGCCGTTTCCCGGGGCGTCTCACACCCTCCAGGCACAGAAGATGCTCCCGGCCCCCCAAAATTGGGGAATTTTTTCAGTTTTCCCTTCCAAAAAAAGGCTCTTCCACCCACACAGCCCCCGCTTCATCACCACCGCAGAGATACTCGCACGGGGCCAACATGCAAATGCTTTCACTTTGGCCGTGATTTTCTTTTGATCCGTCCCTTGAAAAGACCCTCAGTAGGGTTGAAAAAAATAAAGAAATCGAACTGAGACATTTGGAAAAAAAATACATTTTACTGCGATTTCTTTCTTCTTGGGTGAAGCTCATGGGTCTCCTCTCCCTCCTTTCCCTAAGGCAAAAAAAGGGAGTACGGGGGTGTCTTTTTTTAAAACCACCCTCCCCAAAAAAATCCCTTTTATATATAAAAAC
>NW_009634575.1:0-1615 GCF_000690535.1 Cariama cristata | reverse complement strand
CTGGTGCCTCTTGCGAATACGAGAGGAGACCGGAGCTGTGCCGAAAGCTCTTGCCGTGCTCGGCGCAACCCTAAGGCTTCTTCTCGCTATGGATCTGCCGATGCCGGATGAGTTGGGAGCTGCAGGTGAAGCTTTTGGGGCAATCCAGGCAAATAGAAGGTTTCTGCTCCAGGTGGGACCGCTGGTGAACCACGAGGTTGGAGCAATGGTTGAAGCCTCTGCCGCAGTCAGGGCAGCGGTAATCTTTCTCACCGGTGTGCACCCATTGGTGCTTGGCGAGCTTGGGATGGTTGGAAAAACTCTTCCTCCAGGTTGAGTAGGGATGCCCGTGCTTGACGGCATGTGTCCGGTGATGCCCACATCGGGAGCAATCGTAGGGTCGCTCGCCGGTGGGGGTCTGCCAATGGCGCACCGACTGCGAGATGGTGGTTCACCAACGCCGAGCGGCAACAGAAACTCTTCCCACGTTCCTGGCAGGTGTTGGGTGCCTCATTGCTCCCGTTGTCCTCGGGGAGCGGGGATCCCCCAGGGTGGGTCCTTGGGGACCGTTGCTGGCTGGAAGTTGGGGGTTCCACCGGTGCTTCCAATCCCTCAGGAGCATCCTCCTGCCGTTTGTCCTCCTCCTTGATTGACCCCAAATCTGTTGGGGAGAGGGACCATCCCCAGGAGCCCTCTCCGGCGGGGAGGGGGTTAACGTGGAGTGGGGACGGGGAACCACAGGAGTTATGGCTCAGGGAATCGGTCAGCCGAGAGCCAGAGGGCCCCAGGAGAGGATCAAGGCTCCAGGGCAGAAGCCAACCTCGAAAAGGGTTGGGGACATGGTGGGAGGAGGGATGGGGCCATGGGGGAGAAGGTTTTGGGTCATGGTAGGAGAAAGGTTGGGGACGTGGTGGCAGAAGGGATGGAGCTATGGTTGGACAAGGTTTGGGGTCATGACGGGAAGAGGGATGGGGACACAGTGGGAGCAGGGATGGAGTCATGGTTGGACAAGGTTTGGGGTCATGGTGGGAGAAAGGTTGGGGACATGGTGGCAGAAGGGATGGAGCTATGGTTGGACAAGGTTTGGGGTCATGGCGGTAAAAGGGCTGGGGACACGGTGCCAGAAAGGATGGGGTCATGGTGGGAGAAGGCATGGGGACACGATGGCAGAAGGGGGATTCATGGTGAGTCAAGGTTTGGGGTCATGGTGGGAGAAGGTTTGACATCATGGTAGGCGAAGGTTTGGTGTCACAGTGGCAGGAGGGATGGGGACACGATGACGGAAGGTTTGGGGGGACAACGTGACACAAGAGCCCTACTTAGGGACAAAGCACCACCGCCACGTGTCCCCCCACCCTGGTCCCCACCAAAACCACTGCCCGGCCACCCCTCGCCTTGTCCCCAACCTCGAGGACACTCACCCAGCGGGACCACCGCGTGTCCCCCCGCCTCCTCTTCACCGTGTCCCCACCGCAGGCTGTCGGGAGGGGGACGAGAGGTGCGGCACCGTCCTCCACGGCCACCACCTCCATGGGGACAACCCCAAGGGGGGGGAACCCCAAAAGGGGGGAACCCCAAAAACCATCATCACCCCGCTCGCCTCTGGGTGTTGGGTTTTTGGGTTTCCCCTAAAAAA
>NW_009634574.1:4203-4464 GCF_000690535.1 Cariama cristata | reverse complement strand
TTTTCTTTTACTACTCAGTTCTGTTTTCTTGCTGAGGGCAGGGCTCCAATCTTCTCCTGCTAACCAGGTTTTATTTTCCATTCTATTCCATAGCGTAGCAGAGGGAAAAGATTCCCGCCGTGACGTTTCCTTCGGCCAAGCCTCTCGCCGTGGTTCCCACTGGCCCTTTGGCCGCCCCCACCGCTGGGAAAAGGAGGTTGGCTGCATACCCGGAGCAGGGTGCTGGCTGGGGCCCAGCCCTGGGGTGCAGCCGGGATCGCC
>NW_009634574.1:2947-4042 GCF_000690535.1 Cariama cristata | reverse complement strand
CCAGGGCCCTCTAATTAGGGTTACACCTGGGACAGCGGGTCCCCGTTTCGGGAAGATCGGCGTGGATAACTCTGGTAGTATTTACTTTGAAGGTGTGGATGTGATAAAGAGCGTTCCCGGAGAGGCGCCACGGAGATGGGTGTGCAGGAGTCGATGTGCGCTGCCGGGCTGCGTCCGGCAGGCGTTGACGGATCAGGGCTGCTCGCCCTGCGCTTCCTCCACACCCAGGGTCCCCTGGATGCGTCGTTCTCCCCCCCGCCGTCGGGGACCCCGTGTCTCTCCCACCCTCCCTGCCGGTCACCTCGCAGGGACTGGGCAGCAGCAAAAAGCCTGTGCCCAGTCCCGCTGTGCAGCGAAGAGAAGATGGCCCCCCCCGGCCCCATGCGGGAGGGTGGGAGCAGCCGGAGCGCGATGCTGGGATGCTCCATCTCAGTGCAGGGAAGAGGAGAGCGTGGTCTTGGAGCTGGCACCCCCTTTGCTGGGCGGTTGTGGGAAGGCGCCGCTGCGTGCCGGGGCGTGCAGGATCTGGGGGGCAGGCGTCGGCGCTCGCGGGGACTCCAAATGCTCTGCGGCAAACGCTGTTCCCCTCCCGGCCCACTCCAGTGCAGAGGCGAGCGGTTTGGCTGAAGGTCGTGCCAGGCACTTGGAGATTCCTCCGACAGATTCTTCCATCAGGGACCTATACGTTAAACAACCAAGGCCGTGCAATAGCACAATTGCAGAGACTTTTTGACGCTTGTGTGCAACCGTGTTTCTGTACGCTGCCATACCTGGTTATGCTACGATGCGCCCTCGGAACAGAGTTGTTTTTTTCTGCACCCAGCTACGGCCTTTAATGCCAGCGTCAGGCCTCTTGGCTTGGACGCGGAGAGTTTTTCGGTTCTGCAAGTTGTAACAAACCCTCCCAAGCAGCCACGTCTGCCCTGTAGGAAAACCGACAACCGGCGTTCAAGTCCTAACCAGCCGCCAGCCTTCGTGCTCCCACGCAAGTGCCTGGGAAAGCGGCACGTGCAGAAACACTCACAGCGCCCAGAGAACCCACGGAAACCTTCACCGAAACACCCCACGCCCTGCTGCCTGTAGTGGTGGTGGTCG
>NW_009634574.1:2660-2866 GCF_000690535.1 Cariama cristata | reverse complement strand
CCCCCTCCTGCCGGGACCCCTCCAGGGGCCGTCGCAGCCCCTCTTCCCCACTCTCCGTGAGGACCCACCTTGACCGTAGCTGCTGGTCCCTCTCCATGCCGCCTGCAGCCCCTCTTCCTCTCGCTGCCTTCTTGCTCCTTCCAGCCTCCGCAGCCCGTGCACGCTGTCCTGCTTCACCAGGCTGGGGGTGAAGGGGGGGGGGCTTG
>NW_009634574.1:2038-2495 GCF_000690535.1 Cariama cristata | reverse complement strand
GCCCTGCCGAGGAGCGGGCGATGAGCTCCCTGCCCTCTCCCGGCTGTGCCCCGGGCAATGGCACGGCTCAGCCTTGGCGGGAGCGAGGAGCTTTATAGAGGAAAAGCAACCATACAAATGCCACCTTCCTGCCCAACAAATCTACTCCATGTATTTTCAGAAGCAAAATCGCTGACTTCAGAGGTAGGAGTAAGCTCCTGGGTTTTTATTCCTGCGAGCTCTGGAGAGCGTGAGGTCACCGCGACGTGGTTTTGCAGCCAGCGCTGTGGAGCGGCGGGCGGTCGTCGTCATTGGTGCGGATCCGGCGTAAAACTCTTGCGGCAAAGCCTGGATGAGGTTGCGGCACTGGGGGCAGTTTCACTTGTAAACCTGCAGCATTTGTTGTGGAATCACTGAAACGGTAAAGACGAGCTGCCGCGGTGACGTGGTACGGTTGGTGTTTGGGGGGTACCGCTGA
>NW_009634574.1:0-1647 GCF_000690535.1 Cariama cristata | reverse complement strand
CGTCGCGGGGCCCGTATCACCCACGGCACGGCTGCTGGGGCTCTGAAAAAGGAGATGCCTTGGAAACTTGCGTTGGCGGATTCACGGAAACTTTAGATTTGCGCCGACCCCCAGCTGTGGGCTGTCGCCCTGGAAAACCAGAGACGGACGGCGTGTCGAAGCCACGTGCGTCTCGTACGCTTTTAGGTGCCGTCGTTATTAGCGTTGTCATTTTGTGGTTTGTTCGATCCGCTCTATTCATCTACGGTTTTGAGCTTTTCAACTTAAAAGCTGTTTTACTTCAAAAGCCGTAGGAAGAGGATACCCTTTTGAACCTGTCTTGCGGTGCCGGCTGGGGCTCGGTGCTGCGGTATAAGCCGACTTTACCGAACCGGGGCGAACAGGGAGGTGTGTGCGAGGCAGAGCTGCTGGGCCATTCCCCCGTGTGCTTTAGCAGGGCTGATTTAATTACATCTCACTCAGCAGGTGGTTCCTAAGTCCTGGATCTAAAAGAGTAAAAAAAAAAAAAGATAGATTGGTGTTTAATTATCCCGGTTGGAGCTCAAGTTTAATACCCAGCCGCGTACCTGCCGAGGCTGTTCTGAGCGCCTGCCGCATTGTAACCTCATTACCTAAAGCCTGCGGGGAAAAAAATTAGGGCAAGGCCGTGGAAAAATAGGGTTTTTCTAGGGAGGAGGGGCAGCTCCACCTGTTTGCAGATGTTTCTGTTGTTATTTGTAAGAAAGAAAAAAAAACGCACGCGTGTGGCCTGCGTGAAGCGGACTGGAAGTTTCCTGTGGTTTTCCCTTTCCCCGGCAAGGTGCCGCGGGCGAGCATCCTCCTCTCTTGAACAAACCCAAGTCCTCGGTTTTCCGTGGAAAAAGGGATTTTCCCCAAAGGCTGAGCTGAGCCTTCCCGCTGGCACATTTGCTCCCTTCGTTTGTTCACTGTTAATTAGAAAGCCCCAGCCCCGCGTGTGCCTCCGCAAGGCTGCGGTACCCGCAGAGGGCACCCAGCTTCGCTCCCTCCCCTTCTTACTCGTACCTCTCCCGTTATCATTCTTTCCACTCCTGGCGACTCAAACAGAGCAGGGGTGGGAACGAAAAAGGGGAAAAAGGTGATGGCGAGCGCCGGGTCGTGTGTGTCCTGGGGTTTGGGGGGCTGGACGCCCGTCCTCTCTGCAGCAAGCCGAGGGGTTCTGGTGGGGGTGATGGCTGCTGCAATGGCAACCACTGCACACCTTTCCACTCCCGCAGCCTCCGTGTCGGAAGAAGGGGTAAATCAAAGCTGCCTGATGTGCTTGGGACTGAAAACAGGGAGAGGTGATGCCGGCTCAGACGAGAAGGGCGATGCTGCGGCCGCTGCCTCGCAGCCGGGGGGTGCGAAGCGCCGGTATGCGGCTGGGGAAGCCGGACAGACCTGCGAGCCCCCCGCTAGCCGGCGTGGGGCACGGACACGAAAGCTCGCTTGTGTTATTAGACCAGCTAGCACAGCTGGAAAAAACGTACCCTGTCTGTTTTCAAACGTAGCTGCTGCTGTTTTCCGAGCGCTTTCTGCAGAAAGGCTTTGCCTCGGGCACGGTGGCCGGAGAAGGCTGTTGGTGGGACGGATTATTTTGTCCCTTTTTAGGTTGTGAGTCAGAGACAAGTGAGAGCTGCGTGGCTGCAG
>NW_009634573.1:407-1119 GCF_000690535.1 Cariama cristata | reverse complement strand
TCTATTGACACAGCCAAGTCTTTGTCGGGAGCAGGCTCCTCTTCCGAGCGCGGCCGGGGCAGGCAGAGGGGTACTTATTCGGCTATTATTCAGCTTTTTTTTTGTAGGCAAGACAAGTGTGGGTTAAAGTGCAATTTGTCTTGACATTAATTTTCACTTTCTTGGGGGAAAAAAGAACTAAAAAAAGTGTCTCTTTTCTCTTTGGAGGGAAAACACCGCCCTGGGTACCACACCTCCGCCAGCCCAGCATCCCACCTGGGAGCGCAGCCCAGCATCCCGGTCCCGGGCACCACCACAACACGGGCCAGGATGGCATCGCTGTCATTAAATAAACCCGCCCGGCTTTTCCATGATTGAGTTCTCTGTCCTGGGGAGAAAGGAGCCAGGAAGAAATCCTTTCCTTCGCATCCTCCCCTGCTCTCGACCCTAAGTCAGCAGCGTCGGCGAGGCCTTGGCGGGGTTTATTAGGGCCCCCATAAAGATTGGGGATGCCGATAAGCGACCCGGGGCATGCGCCGCTGGGGGAAAAATTGTGCTAGCGATCTGTACAATTTAACCGACATGAACTTCAGCTGATGACAGGCCACAAGGCCAGGAGAGAGATTTTACACCACCCTCGTTCCACAGCAAAATAAACTTTGCTGCCGAGAGCCGGTGCTGACTTCCAACTCTTGCTCCCAGTAGAGGAGACCCCCGCCCAGAGCCCGCGCAG
>NW_009634573.1:0-283 GCF_000690535.1 Cariama cristata | reverse complement strand
AGCCGGCAAAGCGGAGCGCGAAGGAACAACCAACGGGAAAACGTACCAGAAGTAATCACGGCAAGCAGCGCGCCGCGGCGGGACCCTTGCGAGGGGACAAACTGCTCTTCAGAACTGGGAATTGCCGGGGCTGGCACTGGGAAGAACTGGGTTATTCCCTGCTCGGCTGCTGATCCAGCAATGGGAATTTTCCTGCTTCAGGCTAATGAAGTCTGGGTTAGTCCCTACAGCTCCCTTCCATCGGGAGGTGGGTGTCACCGCCGGCACGCCTGTCCCCAGGGAC
>NW_009634572.1:5076-26083 GCF_000690535.1 Cariama cristata | reverse complement strand
CGTCTTTATTATAGTCTGCTAAACTAATCCAGTGCGACTGCCAGAGTGATAAGATCATTTTCTAATTCACATGGTAATGTGAAATATCTAGGCCTTTCTGTCTGTAATGAACAGATGGAAAACAAAAACTACCCCCCTTCCTTGCTGCAACCAGGGGTCGGTCTGAGTGTTTAATCATAGAATCATCATAGGATCACAGAATGGTTTGGTTGGAAGGGACCTTAAAGATCATCTAGTTCCAACCCCCCTGCCATGGGCAGGGACACCTTCTAATAGACCAGGTTTCTCAAAAGCGCAATTTTTGAATAGTCTGACCAAAAGGAAATAATAAGAAATAGTCCTATTCGGTTATTCCAAGTTAACTTGCTTGATATCTCTTATTATATTAGTAAAAGTTGTCAAACATCCAGTTTGGGAATGTTTACGTGGCCTTCACAGTATTTTCAAATTGTAAGTAATCTTATCTTTCTCTTTTTTAAAAAAAAAGGTATCCAGTCCTCATGGTTGCAAAGATAACCTTGAAAGTATGAACTGACTGTAACAGATACAGTGATATCTGAATGAATCTGCAAACATCCTGAAACAATGGCACTGAGATGTGTAAACTGTCTGCGCCCTATTAATCTAATCAAGACTAATGTTGGCCCTGACTTTGATTATTTTAACACAGGGAAGAGGAAGGAGACAGTTAAAATCCTCAAAAGGTGGGAAGAACAGCTTTGCCGAAGGGAAAGAAAGGCAATGGGAAGAGACTTGAAGAGTGCAAGCAGGAGAGAGAAACAGAGGCTCTGTTTGAGGAAGAGATAAAAATATCATCAATAGGTATAAATGAACATGTGAACACATTTTCATATTGAATGATATTTCCAGTATTGATCTTTCCTTGATGCCTCCTATCAGGTGGTATGTGACAACATGCAAGACGAGTAGTAAACACTGCAAACATCGTAAAGCTTTGCTTCTGTGTATCTTAGCCTGAATACTTGTGAAAATGTCCCCTTGACACCAAGGATCATTTGACTTCGGGCTGTCTGTCCACAGAACATCATTATTAAAATTCTGTTGATGTTGTAAGGCTGATACCACTGTCACACCTACTCATTCAGCAGTTATTCAGAGAGTCTGGAAAAAACGGACTAGAGACTAGTATTTCTACTGTATGGGAAACAACTTCTTGTATATAGTTGTCCATTATTTATCATTAAAAGGCAAAAGAAACATGTAAAAGGACAGTAGTTTTTTATTCATACTTTTTTGTAAATTATCTATGTATGTGAAAAAATACAGAGTAAATCAGGGTATGGTGTTCAGTTGGATGTTTTTATCTAATAGGATTCTATTTGTATGCCCAGTTTTGTGGTAGAAAATAATATACTTAGGACACTTGGGTATTTCTGAGGAAGCTGACTGCATTTTACCTACTGACATGCCTGAGGTATACATAAAAGCATCTCAAAAATCAGTCATAGTAACCACATTGTAATTATCCTTCCTTACTGCCAAGGCTTCACTAGAGTGCTGCAGGATATGGCATTAGTGATTCAGTCTGAGGCACTCTTCCCTCTGAGTCAGTGTTGAACCAATGGTCCCACATAATATCAACATGCATAATAGAGCCGAAGGTGCCAGAAGATATGTAATTTTGAGTCCCTGCCCGAGTGCAGTCATGAAGGATTCCATTACAAACAAACTGTCCAGCCCAAGTTCCAATTTTAGCATCTGTTACATATTGTGTCTATGAAGGATTTCTCTATCATTTCACTGGAGTAGAAAGAGCTGGAGTTCACAACCTTTACTCACCATGACTTGTTTTTCCTGGAGATGTAGGATGGCTGTCATACTGACACCTCAAATGGGATTATATGTCTAGGTTAGGTGGAAAGATCCAGTACACATGGTGACCTCGCGAATCTCAGATTGAAAGAATTGCCAACTACAATTGCTTTTTGTAGTATATGTGAGCTATGGTAGAAACTACAGGATTCTTAATTCACGTATCTATTGCATTCTGAATGTTTTATATCATAACTCACACACAAAGACATCAATCTCTCTGTTTGTAAACTGATCCCTTATGAAAAGTCAGTATTTGAACTATGTCTGTCTGTCCTGTTACACCAAACTTTCAAAACCTTTGTCCAAATTTAACTGTTTGCCAAAAGGGTGTTGTCTCAAAGGTAATTGAGCTCCCATAAGTTTTGTGAAAGCAGGCAACCGTATAGAGGTGCGGGAGAAGCCACATAAGAAAGTCACATTATAAATACCACAGTTCTGGATAAAAAATTGACCCAATACTTAGAATTTATCCACAAAACACAAATCCATAGAAAACAAGTTTCGTAGTTCTGAAAATCCAGTCTTGGCAAAATCCATTTTTGGTGTTTGAATTAGACATAGAAAGGATGCTTTCTCTCCTTAGATTCAAAGTTCTGAAATACCAGGGTCATGTGTATAAAAATCTGAGTCTATTAAATTTTGAAGGGCAAATTCCCATTTTACTTTCTTGCTATTTTTTTTTCTTCTGAGTCCTCTATTTCAAATCTCTACAAGTTCAGCTGTCCATTATTTTATGCCTCAGTCACAGGAATTCTAGATGCATGTCATGTTTTAATTAATTTGAAATGCATATCTGAGATTGGACGTTGCCGTCCGGTTACTTATAATGCCAAGACTGATGTTAGGTAACCAACAGAAATGTGCTGCTTAAAACGTGATTGGTATTAAATCCGGGTTGTTTATTCATTGTTTGCCACCCTCCCCTTACCAAACAGACTAATCTCATTATGAACTATGTTGATTCTTTCTTTCGGAAATGACTGAGAAGGCAAATAAAAAAAAACTTCCTCACATCTAACAGGCAGATACTGCAAATATCCACCTTGGTCATTTTGCTCTTTCCTTGGGTTTTCACTCCTTTTTTCAAAGACATTTTCTCTGTGTTTGGTCTTACAACCTCAGTAGTGATATGCACTAGAGAACCCCTTCTGAATTTAGACAAATAATTGCTTAATTAAGCAAACAGTTCTGATATAAACAGAAAATATTTTTATTTTACTTCAAATACTACTTACAAGTGTATTTTATAAAATAGTTCAGCTTGCCTGATATAAAGCACATTACCTGGGGCATCTCCTGTCTGCTCCTGCGCTCAGTTTTTTGACAGCTTCTAGCGGCTCACCTCTATCTAAAAATACTTTTACCACCTACACATACGCATGCAATCAATTCCTCCTTTCTGTTCTTTCTCAGTACTACAAAAGCACTTTTCAACAAAGTGCAGATACTGTGGGCTTTTTGCATGAACTTGTCAATTTACTCCCCATCTCCTGACTCAACTAACAGATGAGCCATTTTTATTTATATAACTGTGCATTATAAGGAAAATCAATTGAAAAAGGAACAAAGGAAATAAAGAATACGGAAAAAGGAACCCAGATTTCTCAGAAGTTCAGTGAAGTACTTCTTTCACCCTGACACTACAAAGGAATGTTCTCTGCCTTAAGGAGGAAATTTTATCCACAGTTCAGAGAAGATAATTTGTTTTACTGTGAAAAATCGGGGAGGAATTTGTAAGATTTTTCCGTCTTGCCAGAAGATCATTTTTGTAAATCGTATTAGCCAGAATGGACTGTGGTCAACGCATGCTTTTTTACTTTGCTCTGTTCATTTGCCACGTGGTCATTGTGGTGTTCAGTATTTGTCTCTCTCTCTGAGATCATCATCCAATGGAAGCTGTGACAAAAATTCAAATGTGCCAATTGTTTGTGTTAGCAGTCTCAGTTTGCAAGTAAAGAACAATTTTTCACAACTATCTGATTGTTACCATTGCTAAAGAACAAAGAGAGATTTGTTTTGGTCAAACTGATCCTTTTATTCTGCTCTTGCCAAGACCAGGCTCACTACTTACCTGTGACGTTAAGTTGTTTATCGCTTTTCTCTTCTTGAGCATAGTGTTCCAAACCGTATCACTCCTATGTTGAGCATGAAAATATACCTCTGAGTCACAGCACAGAATTAAAAGTGGAGAAAGGTGTTGAATAATTTTCTGACAGACTTGCTAAATGGGTGAAGGAGAACATTTCTTTGTGCTACCTTGAATTAAGACCTTTGCCTAAGGTAAATCTTGGCCAGCTCTGCACAACTAGTCATGTCTTGATCTAGCCATGGTTTGAGCTAACAGGCAAAACATAAAAAACAATTAATCCTGTGACTTGCAATATCTCTTTCCTGGGATAAACCTATAATGAAAGGTATTGATATTAAAAAAGCAGAACGTAAATATCTATTTATACCTTGAAGTATTAAGGGGAGTCCTGCACCAGTGTCTTTAGTTTCTAAGTAGCTTTTTTTTTTGTCTAATGAAAAGGAAGAAATTGTGTTTATGAACCACTGATAAGCAGAGTCAAAATAAATGTAAAGATATTACGTAGTTGTGCAAAAAGAATGAAATAAAACCTTGTGTGTTAAATGTTTTATTCGTAGTGAGGTTCATTTTATTATACTGCACAAAATTCAGGCTTGGAGAAGATACACGAGGAAGTTTCTGGTTCCCCAAATCACACACATTCAGAATTCACTCCAGTGCAAGGGCCTGGCGTGGCTCAGCGAACAACGTGCTCGCTTCTAGGCACTCTGAAACTGAGAGTTCAAACTCATACTGCGTGTTGATAATCCCTGTGCAACCACAGAGGCTTCTCAAGGTCCAATAAAGTTCCCAGTGGACGGTTAAAGAGAAGTTACATGAGGTTGTCGAGTTTATAATGAATGCTATTTCTGAGGAACAGCAGAAACTGCTCGACCAGATGGGATCCACCCGAACTTAACAGGCATAGCTAAAAGTCAAGACAGAGGTTCATCCTGCCCAAGTTTTTTGAGTGGTTATTAGCATGTATCTACATCAAAGGTAGATGTCTAAGTTCCCTTGAGAATCAGTAGAGTTGTATTTATTACAGTCAAAGGAGTCTGGAGAATAATTCATCTCATGTTAAAGTAGGCGCCTGTGTGTGATCAGAACAATTGCACTCTAGAGTCAGTTGATGTAGTTAAACAGTGGAAATCATTGCCACTGGAACTGATGAATGCCAGAAGTTTTCATGTTCAAAAACAATTAGACAAATTCATGAGAAAAAATTGAGTGACTTAGAATTTTAATTTTCAGTTGCCTGAAGTGAATTTAATTCTACCTATCCTCAGAAAAATAGACATGCATTTGTTATATTTCAGTTTTTCTCTGAAATGTTTTGTTCTGTAAGCATGATATTTTCTCTTAAAGATGTTGCTTGGTCACCATGGGGTTAGTCTTGAAAAAAACAGAGCTAGAGAGCAATCCTGATGGAAAAAGGCTTCACTCTATGAATCCCAGTGATTCAGAAAAATATTTCATCTGGTAACTGTGATATTCAGCTCAATAAACATTCTTGCAAATCCAAGTCTAAGTCTAAGGCTATGCCTATGCTGGTAAACAAATGGGGCCACCCACCATGTTAAATTGTTCACATGCTCCCTGGCATGTTTTTGGCACATGGTTTTGGCCAAACTGAATCTCTCCATGTTCCAGCAGTTTGAGAATTAGCACGGACAAGACAGTTCCCATTGGGCACTTTGGATGCATCCACTCTGGATTTGAGGGTGAAGGAGTTTAGCTGATGGATGCTGCCAGTTCACCAGGGCCAGAAGGTAGCCTTAGCCTGTTTTATTTCCTAGTACAGCCACAGCTTTAGTGTCCAGGGCTGTCTGTGTGATTGGGCAAGCTGCTGCTGCCTGAGATACTGTATGTGCAGGGCAGCTCTCCTATTTGAGCTGTGAATAGATGTGAGTTGGAAATTAGGAGGTGCTTTCTACCCATAATAGAAATAAGAACTAGAATAGCCAGTAGTAGCAAGGGTAAGAAATAATTATTTTTATTTTAATCATTCAGCATGGAAGAGACTATTTAAAATATGTGAACAGTGCACTCCGTCTTCTGTGAGGTACCTAACCATTTCCATACTTTTGTATTTAGTTGAACACAACAAAGGTGAAGAGGGATTTTGATTCCTCTATGTAAATATGTCAGGGGAAACACCAACAGAAGCTTTTCTCTCTAAGCAAAGTGGATGCAAATTGTCCTTGGCCTTTTTTTTTTTTTCTTTTTCAAAGCTCATTGTCATCAGAAGGGTGGAGATTTTGGCTTCAGAGAGAGCACTACAATCAGGAAAAAACTCATTTCAAGATGCTGTTATATACACGTAGAGAAAAGATGTGACTTGATTGCTTATGTCAAAGGACAAAGAATGCGAAGGTCCCTGAATTCTCTATGGCTGTGCCTATACCAGTGAGTTAAACAGGCCTGAGCATCTCTCAGTGAGGCCAACCGGCCCAGAAGGGCCCACAGCCATAGAGCCTTCACTCTTCAAATTCTGGTGTTCACATCTAAACTACCTATTGGGGAAGGTCTCATTGCAGGACATGTGTGGAAGATGGCAAGCTAGACTCTGACCAAAACCGTGGGAAGGACTGTTCTAACAGTTTCATAGTATAGAAGATCCAAGTTCCAGTACCTGTGCTCATGTTTAATTTACTAGTATGGATGCCACGTTTTATTCTTCCTTCTCCAGTTCCTCTGTTCCATTATAGCCCCTGCACCATCTCTTCTGTATTTCATTCTGCTTCATAAAAGACAGAAGAAACCTTCTGTGCCAATAGCTACTGCAGAAAGAGTCAGATAGAAGGTTATGACATTTCCATGACATGCTGCTTTTCTTTCTTTCAGTTCTGTGTTTTTACTTCTGACAAAAACGTTATTTCAAGTCCCTGAGTGGGCTGGTATGAAGGAAACTATGTGCTGGCTCAGAGTTCTTAGTAATTTCAGCATATCATAGCCATTCCCAAGGAGTCACTGGAGTTCAGGGACCAAACCCTTTCCAATCCTGTCACTCCTTCTTCAAATAGAGATTTCTTCAGGAATCCAAGTCCACATTTTGTCTTATGTTTGCTTTCCTGCAAGTTTCTCTGCTGGTTCTCCTCATTCTTTCTGTTTGCCCAATTGTTTTCCATTGAAAAAGGAAAAGAAACCCTTACAAAGTATTTCATTGCTCTAAGGCTGGCGTAGCAATAATGCTATAGGTGACACAGTCAATGCTGCCATTAGTTCTATTGTCTCAGCTGCTTCTAGCCAGAAATGAGTCATTCAAGTTTTTCACTAGAGAGCAAACCATGGGAGAAACTCATAAAAAGGGGTTGGCTGGGACTTCATTATTTGTACATGTTTTTTAAATAGCAAAATTGATTTGTCATTAGAAAGAATGGAAATTTGTAGTATTTTGGCTAGACCAGCGTAGGTGTACACCCCAAGCTCATGTGAAGGATCCCCTGGAACATTTTGGGTAGATCATAGCTTGACTTTACAATTGCTCTGTGATAAAGAAAGGGGGAAAAGAAAGACCATGTTAGCTGTGACACTGCATTGCACCTCTTCACCATAGCTGTTGTCTAATGCCTTTTCCCCCAGGCTCAGCCATTCTCTCTAGTGGCACTCCCTAAAGTGTACGTGGAAACTTCTTACCTGTATCGCTGTCATTAAGCCAATCCCCAAACTCTCTTATTTTCATCAAAACCATTGATTCATGTAATCACAGACTTCATTTGAAAAGTCAGATTTCAACTTAATAAATGCTAAACCTTTTAGTTGATGGCAAATATAAACATTCTTGGAAGGAGGAGAGGCTTACATCTCTTTTGAAGCCCATGAAATAAAAACATGTCCAATATGTGGACATTTTAGCCAGTTCTAATTAGCTCAGTCCCTAATTAGAAAGTCTAGAAGCCTTGTGCATGCTAGGTCATGGCTTTAGCAGTACATAATATGTATACTCCGTCCGCTGTTTTACATAGCTGAGGTCATGATCTCTTCTTACAGAGTGGGAAGAAATATGGTGCAGCACCTGTCTGCCCTAACGACAGAGTGACGCTGTGTAGGATGCTGGTTTCGGTCAGGATGAAACTATGTCCTGGAAGGGAGGAGCCCCAGAGCTGTTGCGAACAGCTGAGCCAAGACAAAAGCTGTTAACACCAAGACAGGTTCACAAGGAAGTAATAGCAGAGCTGTAAGTATCTATTATACTGCTGATAAAAGAATACCTAGAAGGTGCTTCCAATTATGAAATAATAGCTGTACCTTAGGGATGAATAAACTCCAAAGCCAAGTGAGAGGTGTTCACTGGCTTACAGCTTTGTTATCATTATGTTTGCAATTAATGAAAAGGGAGGGAGAGTTCTCAGGCTTCCTGCCAAGACAAAAGAAGCAAGGGGGGGAACAAAATAAAAAACAGGCCCTGACATAGGTCGAAACAAATTTAAATGTGAGAGTTTTTATAGCAAAACAAAGACCTTGTCGTTTAGCTCCAGTGGAGTAGAAACTGGATTTAAAATCATGTTTACCATCTCTTCCAGATTAGCATCCTAACCATGAGACAGTCACTCTGAAGTGGGCCACCTTCAGTCCCTCCGGCTGGCACAGTTTTGGTGTGTGGAAAATATATGAGCAGTCGTTTCAACAAAGGACGTGAATGCTTCTCAGCCTGGAGCAGTCCTTGAGGATGGAAGATATCTGAAGCTCAGTCGCTCTGCCAGTGAAGATTTAATTATTAATGCTAAGTGGAACAGCAGCAACAGGATTGCAAGCACCCCGGAATATTTAATGGTGTGGCGGTTAGTGATGAAGGACTAAGAAAGAGGTGGTGGAGGGGGCTTAAATCCCCTCATGCAGACACTGAACCTGAGTCTTTCACACTGAGAGTGAATGTTCAAAGAGAGGCAGCCCCCTCCCCCAGCTCCGTGATGGGAATACAGTGACATTGCTTTTCCTTTGCTCTCCCTAGGCAGCATAGTTCAAATGAATTCAGATCAGATCTATAAGGTTTTTGAATGAATGAGGCCGTATTTGTTGTCATTTTACTATTCACTGGGAAATATATCATCCGTTCCCACTCTTCTGTAATGGAAGTTGGTTAGTGCATTAATAACCACAGATTATTAAAAGAAACACAGTATCTATAAGCATCTTGTCTCTTGAGCTGAAAATAAAGCACAAGACTATTACTTCTGAGCAAGTCTCTCAAACTGCAGTTTTCTGTGCCAGTCCATCTGGCACTGAATGATATGCTAGTGCTCACCTCCCTGCATCAGCTTCATCGTAACAGAATAGGAAAATAAATGCAGAGCTGGTAATCTGGACCACACACTCCATGCGTGCCACAAACTGAGTGTCTCATTAGGTGCTGAACACACAATAATAAGCATGGAACAAGTTGTTGCTGGGGACGCTAAGAAGCTGTCATGCCAGCAGAAGTTAAAACAGGTCTGTTGATACAGTGGTGGATAAATAATAAACAGTTACTAATTTTTAACGATACAGGTCTTCAACTATTGCTCTTGCAATTATGTAATTATTAGGATCTCAATCACATACCCACCCAAAACAATTATCTTCCTCAGCCCTTTTAATTTGCTTCTTGGAAGAGGGCAAGGGAGACATAAAAACGGAAGAATTGCCTTTTCTTATAAGAGTAGCTCAGTATTTTTCTGCATGTTTTATGAGTGGGCATTACCCATTCTTTCCAATTTATTATGCCTTTTTAAGAGATCAAAAAAAATTATCTTTGGAAGAGATCAGTACAAGGAAACGCTGTAAGTACAAATATAACATCAAGGTAAGGAGAAAGCAGACCGAAAGTTTCCAAGTGCACTCTTTCACAATAAGAAAAGAAAAAAGAAGGGAACATTCAGTGATATTGAAATGCCACAAAGCAGAAACTGAGAAAGATTTTCACACAAACTAGAACATGGAACTTGTTGCCAAAGTCTTTCACTGAGGCCAAGAGTGCAGGAAAATGAGAAAACAAGAGGAGTTTTGGGCAGGTAGCTGTGGAACAGTGGCAGTTACAGACGCCCAGGTTTTACAGCGTAGCCCAGCCTTTGTACCTCCCCCCATGAACAGCAAACCAGGGCATGTTGTCTCATTTGCTGTTCCTCCAGAAGAGCTTAGTTTTTTCAACTTTCAGGGACAGGATGTTGGCATGAGCAGACCTCTGAGCTGAGAACATGGGTCTGTATTTATGTTGCTTTCTGTAACATCAGTAAGAATTTTGAGGCGTTTAATCTTGACAAATGCAGACTGTAAGTTTATCACATAAAATCATCACTTCTAGACACAAACATGCTGGATTCCCAAGGAAACATCCTTTATAGACTCCAGGTTAGCCAACCTGTGCTGTTCTCTCCTGTTCCTGTGTTTATGCTGGAAAAACACAAGAAAGTTAAACAAGTTTTCATTTGCTGTGACAAAAGCCAACCTCACATAAATTTGATGGTTTGCAAAGTGAGTGGGATAATTAACAGTGAGCCACAAGATAGCAACTCCTCCAGAGTATTTTCAGGAGCTATGAAATAGCCATCGACAAGATAGTACCAGGATTTTATCCCTGTCTTTTTAAAGGTGCGGCCTCTACGCTCACCGCTTTTTGCCTGCGGTATTACAGGCAACAGTCATTTTTAGGTCATGCTACAGTCATGCCTTGGCATCCCCTGTGTGACCAGCCACATCATCTGACAGATGGCAGGATGGTAGCTGGGTCACCTTTGAGCTCTACAGCCAAGATGGGTGAATTTCCACATTTCTACCACTGGAAAACTTAAAAAAGAAACAAAGAGAATGTGCAACGTGTGTCTCTTCTTTATTTAAAATCCCCTCTGAGCAATTATGGATGAATTATGCACTCTTCCCCTCTCCTGTGTATGCACTTTCTAGCTGGCTAGATTTTAGTAATCTATTATTCATTTCCTTGCTCTCTCTTCCCTGCCTTTGCTCTCTCTTCCCTGCCTTTCCCCTCTCTCCCCACTGCCGGGATTTGGCAGGGCTGCTGGGGAGGCTCCTGCCCCACGGCTGCACAGGCCCCCACTCCTCCCACTTGCCCACTGTGGGTTATTGCCGTCTGCTGGGAAACCAGAGTGGACTGCCTCAGAAACTCATCCCAGTTCCTGGAAGTGAAGTCAGGCCCCGTAAATGGGGTGGCTGAGCTGTGAGCTGGGGCTTGCTGCAGCTCAAGTGGCATCTTTGAGGGCGTTAGGGGAACAAGTTGCCCCTGGGGCTCTGGGTGAACCCCACAGCAACCGCCATGTAGTGGTGACAGGATTATTATGCAGAATTAGGCTGTCACACAGTTGGTAGGCTTTCTTTTAAAAACAGATCTTTTCAGGTCATTTCATCAGATATACAAGATTTTTTTCTCCCAAGGGTTAATTAATCCCAAAGACAAGTGAGAAGCCTCACACTTAAAAATTCCCCTGAGCAAGCAAGTATTTTAGGAGCAGTAAGATCTTCAACATCTCACAAAACCAAAAAAGCACTCTGGAAATAGGGATGCGCTCCCATTTCAGGAGCTCCTGAGCCTTTCTGTGGCTTCTGACCAGCCACCTAATGGCCCTGCTGGGCCAAATGTGGGGGGAAAAAAAGTCTACTGTACTTTCTAGGATCCCAGGCAGATGACTATCAATATGCACTTTTAAAAGATGCTTTTATGCTTTCATATCATGTTATGTTGAAGCTCAACTGCTATCACTGTCAAAAGAAAATTAATTAATCTCTTAATGGGAGATGAAATGACAGCTCCAATTTGCTGTGTTACCTTTTATTCCTGACTGTACATTGCAGTCATTTAATATCCCCCAGAGAGGTGCTTTTATAGAAGTATACAGATTACTTTTTATAGTTCTAAATCTTTTACTTCTTTACTTACAACTTCAAATAACTTTTTAATTGGCTTGTCAGAGAGCAAAAGGCTAAGTAAGGTACTCAAGGGGGTAACAATCTTGACCAAGGAAAATACAATGTACAGGGGAGACAATTACGTCTACTAGGCAAGCCTATGGTGTACCACAAAGATTCAGTTCATATTGTAGACAAAATTGCAAACAATGCCAAATAATACCTTAAAAGAGGATGGATCTAAGAATCCAAGCACTTGCTCTGGAATAATTTTTAATTAAAATCATATGTTTAAATATCTTCATTTTAGTATCCTGAATATTTGGCTTGGTGTGAGTGTTGGGAAGTTTAGCAAAATTACTAGACCACGGACAGTGTTCAGATTAGCTTCCTAGGCTGAGGAAATCTGACAGTCATTCGTCTCCAGACAAATCACAGTCTGACAAGATGATGTGCTGATGACTCCCTATTTTCTGTAAATTCTGCAAATTTTCATTCTGTGATTACACAGCAAGAGAAAGATAAATGACCTTGTTTAAATCAATGCTCCCCAAAGTAAAAAAAGTCTTTGATTTGGTCGAGATCTCTTATTATCTGGCACTTACATGTGAAAACTGTTGAAACTTTAGTATACATTGATTTTTGAGCATCAGAAAGAGAAACAGGAAAAATCTGTGGAGGCTGCAGGCCCTTCTCACACTGGGCTTTTGTCACATGCATTTCATCCATGGGTTTATCCTCGTTAATTGACCGTAGATGGAGATTATTATTTTCTTATCCACCTGCGTGCTGGAGAGTTTGTAATGAGGGAAGTGAAGTTAGAGTTGTTCTCATTTGCAATTGACATGGTTGTGAACAAGTAATAGATATAACACAATAAAAAGGCAGCTTCTATGCTGAAGAACTAATACTAGATAAAAGAAAAAAGTGGTATGGGGAGAGAAGAAGATGCTGTGGCAACTAGGCAGCCTTCCTGCTGCAACTGTAGTGTGTGACAAAGAGACCTGTGGCAAAGTGCTCGGAGCTGCGGGAGGGCACTACGCTTCCCCATGCCGCTCTTCTCCTCTGGCAATCTACAGCTCTGGACATCCCAAAAAATACTGCAGTTGAATGGCAGCATTGGTCTTATTGCTTGATTTGGGGGATGCTTCAGTGGAGTGTTTTATTGAATTTTAGCAAGAATTAATCAACTAATGTACCAAGACCCCACCAAGCCTATGCTGCTGGTGGTCTGTTTAGAGGTATGATTTAAATTTTTTTTGGAGTTACTGATTTTAGAAGTGCTTTAGGGTAGGAGGTAAGGGAATGTAATCCATGTAGCTGATTCTCACAATTTTATTTGTGTTCATTTGATTTAGGAGCTGGCTTGGCTGATGCAGAACTCTGCAATACGGGGGCTGTGCACAGGCAGGTTTCTCCCTCTGTCCCTGCCCACCAGCCCACAGGGTGCCTGCCTTGGCCCCACTTACCACGTAAGGGAGCGTCCCATGTAAGGGACATCCCATGTGATGCCCAGGGCTGGGGAGGTAGCAGGTGCCCTTCAAGCCTGTTCCCAAACCCTAGGGGAGATCCCAGCAGGAACCTCCCCAGAAGCCAAAGCAGGGGATTCTCAAGCCCACTGCCCCATTCTGCTGACACCTAGGAAGGGCTCAGAGAAAGGCTTGGCTGGGGAGGGCTGGGGACACCAGAGGAGGCTCAACTGGGACCAGTTTCTCTGCAGGGAAGGGGAAGCAGTAGATGGAGCTGGTGGTCACCTCCCATCAGGAGTTTCTCTACCTCTAACCCAGGAGACCACACAAGTTTCCATTCACTTCTCAACATGCAAGCCTTAGGCATGCGAAGCTGCTGTACGACACAGGTTTAAGACAGTGATAACCTTTTGTTTACAGGTATCCATTTCAAAACCTAGAAGGTTTTATATAGCAGGGCAGAGATTTTTCTGTCAAGTCTAATCCGGCCAATGCCATGCCATAATCTCCTAATTATACTATGCAGTAGGATCAGTCTCTCTAATCCCTAATTACATCTTTGCTTGGAAAACATTTTGTCTCATTTCTGTCTCTTCTACATGGTCTCCACCTGCCCAAAGGATCCTCAGAGCTGCTAATAGTAATTAACAGATAGATCTCAGCAATTTCTTAGAAGGAAATTGCAAAAGGAATTCACTCATCACAAAACTGTTCATAAATTTGACCCAAATAATTATTTGTAGGAAAGAAAAAAAAAAGAATAAAAACATGACTAGTTGTTGGTGACAATTCTCCCCGCTATGGGGAGGGGATGCTGCAGGATGCTCTTGGCCCCTCTCGCTCAGAGACTCTTCCAGTTTGCATCACTGAAAAACTCACCCCTAGGCATCAGAGACTCTCATCTACTCCAAATGAAACCTCACCCATTAGGGAGCTTTTAGCCAACAAGCAGCGATTACCCAGCTATTCAGGGGAGCATCCCCGAACAAGACATGATTTATTGGTCAATTGGACACAGCGGCAACATTTTGGGTCGGCATGACATCCTGGTAGAGCCTTGTCATTCACCCAGCACAATGGGGGCACAGCTGCTTTCTGAGGGAGGACTTGTCAGCGTGGCCCTCTCTCCTTTCTCCTTACAAAGGCTTTTATTCACAGGATTTCCTGGAATCCTGCTGGGGGGAAGGAGGAGAGCCAGAGGAACAACTATCTCTCCCAAGGCATTTGGCCTCCAAATATAAGGCTGTCCCCAACCCCTCTGGGCCAGCCCACTCCACAGAAGTCTCCACTGACCTTAAATGGCAGATATGGGTTTAAATTTCTCTTAATTTGCCGTCTTTTCCACCTGCTGTGTGAGGTACTATTGGTGAGGGATGGATTTGGGTGTGTAGGAATGGAATGTGTATGGAGTCTCTCCTTATTTTTGTTTTTATAAATGCAGGGAAAGACAATGTTTTGCTTTGGGTCAGATGGGATTGTTCATGTGGACAAAGCTTTTCTAACCTGAAAGAAACAGCTGCAAATTTTACATACTGCTCACTCTGATCTTTGTTTCTTTTATTAACATTTTGGTCCAGCTGCTGAACTGGAAAAAAATCAGTAATTTTCTCAAACCAGTTCATAATGCTGGGCTGGGGCTGCCTCCCTGTTCAGAATAATGGTGGTTGGTTTAGTGCAGCCGTCAGTTTAGCGACCTGTGGAAAGTCTGCAGTGAACATAATATTTGCTTCTTCTTGAGTCCCGTACAACTTCCACAAAACAAAAGAAATCAGTGGTCTGTGGATCCGGCCCTACCACTGTAGCAGCTGGTAGAAGCTGCTTGATAATACTGCATCAGGATTCAGAGATTTAATAACAAGTACTACATAAAAAAGATAAGAGAATTAAATTAATGTCCCATTATTCAAAGTGGGAGCAGTAAATATTCTAAGAGGACCATTAAGGGGTGGAAGGATAAAAAAGCTGATCCAGCAGTACCAGCAGGGCCTGGGGACAGGTTTGAAAGCAGAATTTAGTTCAAAATGCTTTAGGAAAACAGTAACAGGCCGTGAAGTGTTTGGGGTATAGAGGCGGGAGGCATTTGGTGAAAAAACAAGTTTACTTTCCTGAAAATCCGAAAGAAAGAACAGGAGTGATGCTAATGGGGAAACTGGGGAGCTCACTGTCCCCCTCCCTCTCCTCCCTCTGACAGGCACAGGGCACTGCACTGTCTGCACCAGCACCAAGCTCCCTCTTTTGTCAAGTGCCTTAGCATATTAAAAGGGGCCTGATTTTAAATTTCAGGTTCAGTAGGGACACCACTTGTTTTTCCTCCCACTGTTCAGTAGGCAGCTGGTCCGGCCCTTCCCTCAGTTCGCAGGTGACCATGAAGATGCCCCAACATTCACCACAACTGAGAAAACTCAAACACTGGGAAATCCCAGGTTGGGTCCCCAAACCAAACACGTCTGTGATGCTGGAAGACTTTGACAGGACCAGTGGACAAATGCGGTGGCATCGGCCAGGCAGAGCTGTTCTTCGGGATGTCTTTTGCAACGGCAAATGTTATTGGTAGGCAACTCACAAGTTTAGTCATTGTAAAGGTGTCTCAGATCCAGGACAGGTATTTTGGAGGTGTCACAATGAAGGCTGGACACCCATGGACAAGCTACATAACCCGGTGGTTTCAGTGACAGCATTGCTGAGCCACAGGCACTCAGGCAGGCACAGATCAGTTTTGTTCACACATCTCTGATGGCGTGGGCTAGACTGAGATCTGTTCCCCAAGCTGGTAGGTGGCACGTAAGGGCTGCTGGCATTTGTAAAACTGTCATGTTTGCCTCTGAGTGCAAGAAAACATGATTTTGTGAAGCTCTCAGGCTTTGAGCCCCTCTGGCACAGCACAGCACGGAACCTGCTGGGCTCTCTATGCTCCATGTTTGTAGGACAGGTGAGGAGGTCTCTTCCCAGGTGCCGTCAGGGAGAGACACACACCGTCAGACTTCTATACAATACACACATAACCCGGTGGTGACTATGGTGGAGGGAAATGCTGCTCAGGTGCTGCCATCACCGTGTCCCCGCTCTTCGATGGGTCGGTGGGTTGGACCCCTGGGCCATCGGTTGCACGTCCACTCCCCGCTCTCCGTGGAAGGGCAGAAGCTCATAAAGGAGGGAGAGGTCTTACGGAGTTTGCATAGGAGGAGACTTTAAGCAAAGAAGGGTGAGCAGGACCTTCATTCTTCACTGACTGCTTTTTGCAGGGAGAGAGCTGGCTCTCAGCTGGGCTGAGGGTTACTTTCTCACCCAGAGATGTGCTCCAGGACAGAAGAACTGCCATCTCTTTGGAGATCAGGTTGCAACAGAGTTAACTGTGAGATGCAAACAGTCCCTTGGCCTGATGCTGCACAAGGGATTAATACTCTGCAGGACAATTTGTACAAGCTGAGTGGAAGTTATGGCACAGCAATTGCCCTAGAACTCTGGAATTCCTAATTGCCGTCACAACCCTCTCATTGCATGACTGATACTCGGTATGTGACACAGCATTAATTGTGCATTTTGATTCGGAAGTTGCAACTAATTACTGTTCTCCTGATGAGTGCTTCTATACTTCCTCCCGTTGGCACACACAGGTTTGGTAGGAATACATCAAAGATTTGATCTATCCAAGCCAGTCATTCAAGAAGTATAGAATTGCAATGAATCTTAGGCAAGTGGTGCCAGCAAAAGGCTGAGGGCTAGCTGGAGGTACATCCCCATGTCATGGTGAGAGAGTGAAATTCATACATGCTTTCGTTAAGTAGGAAAAGCAGATTTGATGCCCTGACTTGTTAACCTCACACTTTTTCTGGCATCACACCCAACTTAGAGGTTTATCTAGTGAAATATGACTATGAATAACACTCCTCCGAACAAGCTAATTTCATAATTTTTGAAGAGGAACGGCGGCAGAGACTCCTTCCAGGATGGAGTGTGGTGGCGGGCACATGCCCATGCCTGCCGCAGGGCAGCTCAGCGTCGGCCGGGCGCATCGGGGCCAGCACGCTCCGCTGAGTCGCCGATCCTTGTAGCACCCGGGTGCCAGGGGCTCCTCCCTGCCGAACACCTCATCCGGCACCCCGCCTCCTGCACCTCTGGACTTGCCAAACCACAGGGCAATGAAGGTTATGGCTCTCGCACATGTGGCACTCTGGAGACTGTCACGAACAGCCAGGACCGCTCAAAAATTGCCGGCAAAGCAAACGCAGTGTTGCTAAGTGCCTGTGTCCAGTCTGCTACATGTTTGTTTTGGGACAGGAATGGCGATGTGTGCCACAGCCTTGCTACCTGAGGCCTGAACCTCCCCTCTAGTCTGAACATGCCCATGGCTGCCCGTGGCATCCATCAACATCCCGATTCAGGTTCATGCCGTGGCTGCTGCTCACAGCCACCAAGGACGTGAGTCACCGGGGAGCAGGTGAGCAGGCTTCCTGAGGTTTGGGGGTTGTTTTTTTCTTTCTTTCAATATTTGCTTTCCTGTGGGCAAAGGCCTGCCCTCGTTTGCAAGGGGAGGTAGGGAGGGCCGAGACACAGCTCAGCTAGCACAGCTGAATCGTGCAGGCAGAGGCAAGATGTTGTGCAAATCTGTTTCAGAGCAGTTTGAGTTCAGAGCACCCCGTCAGCATCTTAGTTATCAACATTAATTGTTTAATGCCTAATTAATAACAGATATTCTACCTCTGCTACTAACATACTATAAGACTTTCAGAAAATCATTCTGTACTCCCATGTGTGATCCTTACACAGAAAAGAAGTCTGACCTCTGTGAAGTGTTTCATAAACTAAGAGCAATAAAAATGGTTTTCCCACAGGAGCTGTTTTCCCTGTCTCAAGCAAGACTTTCCCAATATTTGTTTGTCTGCTTTTCATTTCTAAAAAATAGTTTAAAATGTTTAGCAGTAAGAAATGCCATTATAGAACATAACTGTACAGAGTCTCCAACCTTTGACAGTCTGCGGTAATCTCAGTGACAGTATTGCACATGCATTAGCACACATCAAATGAAAATAACATTTTAGAGGGGAACATATTCCACGTCACTCCCCCACAAGAATATTTCAGAGGGTAGCAGAGAACCTGCAGCTGTTTGGAAAGTATTAGTCTCATTGCAGAGTGAGTCAATATTTAGTGACATATCTTTTTCCAAGTAAATCAGAGTACAGGACAAGATCCTCCACTTTACTGATGCTCTGGGGATGCTTGTGCAGAAAGAGAGGTGGCAGCAAGCAGCTTCCTACCACCATCCCCCCTGGTGCAGAAGTGGCAGCAGCCACCAAATGCCACCCAACAGCGAGGTGCCTGAATCGCTGGCTGCCCCCTCTGTCTGCCCTGGCATGAGCAGCAGGTCCATTGCTGCTGCCAGCCATGGTGGTACGACCAGCCACAGTGTCAGGATGACACACTGGATTTTCAGGATGCTGCATGCTCCGTAGCGAACGCTCACTGCGCTCCATGGAGAGGGCAGCAAGTTCACAGCAAGGAACCCAAAACACAGGACAGGTGCCAACTCAGGCTCTGCCCTGGAAGTGGCCTTATTAAATAAAATGTGAGCTTTTCTGACACTTGGCACCAGGCCCAATCTGCGCCGAGTTGGTTTATGCAGTAATGCCCTGCTGAGGCGGGGTGGCTGCTCCCTTCCCGCCGGCCAGAGGGATGCTCACCCGTGGCTGTTCTGCACCCCGGAGCGGGAGGAACCCTGACCACAGTCCCCCCCGGGCACTGGTGGGGCTGCTGCTGACTTCAGGCTGCGTGGGCTGGGGCTGCATGCACAGCGAAGAACGGCCCTGCCTAACCCCACACTCACGGCGTGAGCTGAATTAGGTCATTTCAATCAGAGAGCATCTGCAAGGTTGTCTCTGTATCAAAGGATCAGTAGAACATAACTGTCTTGAGGAATAAGAAATCCAAACAGACATATGCATGCATATATTCACACACATGTATGTGTACATACATATGGCTTTTGATATATATATATAATTATACACACATACCTGAATAAATACTCATACATTGTCTAGTGCTGTGAGTAGCCTGAGGTATTTGGTGTATTAGACAGCAGTCAGCTTCTATCTGACTTTAATGAGTATTTGTTAATGCATGTGTATTAAATGAATGCTGAGTCAGACACAAATGATCATATCAGTAATATATACATAAGATAAACCTAACTCCTCAGTTAAATGCATTGCCCTGCTCTCCTTCTCTATTGGGCATTTTCAGGCTCCAAGCCTAGAAAACAAACCTGCTACAATCATCACACACAACTAGCTACAAACACGGACTAGAGTCACAGGGATTATTTAGGTTGCAACAGCATGCCGTGATATTTAATTTTTGGCTAGCATTCACAACATCCCCATTACACAGGGGACACAGAAGAGGTAGGTACCTACCCACAAGATGAAAAGCCCGTGCAGGGAGTGTAGCGTGCCCTGGGCACGCTGGAATAGCTGCTGGGGAGGGTAGAGCCCAGCCCCACTCCTCATGAGGGCTTAAACACTCCTTTGCAAATATTCTTTCTAATCCCATCTTTAAAAAAAAAGAGAGGAGAGATTTTGGAGCTCTTTGAAGGTAGATAGGAAGTGGTAGTAGGGAATTCTCTCTGTAGAACCATAGATGAATCATGACTTTCTGTTTTGGTTCATTTAAGTGCTGGGTTTGGTTTTCATTGCTGCTACTTTCACCTGCTGGTTTAGTGGTTAAAACAGTCAGCCAAGATGTGGGAAACCCTGGCCCAGCCCCTCCCTCCTCCCAAGGGCAGCTGCAGGCTCTCGCTGCCCTCTCAGCTCCACCTGCGGAAGCTCTCCCTTTTTTGTCCACAGTCCATAAATATTTATTGGGTCAAGTCAGCATGAGTCTCTGGCCTAGAGGTCACCACTCATCAGTAGAGATAGAAAAGCCCTTTCCCATCCTCACTCCTATAATTATTGAGTACCAAATACTGAAAGGTTCCCTGCAGCACCTTCCCTGCCACCAAGACTTCCTAATCTGGATGTAAGAGGGGTCAGCACCTCCGCTCGCCCTGGTTGCAGTGGCCTGGAAGGTGACAGAGATGTAGGGACTTTGATGACTGGGGATGTGGAAAAGCAGGAGACCACAGAACTAGATCCTTACAGGGTCAGGGCAAGTTGCTGTGAGTACACCTAAATGTTGGGTTATGGTGTTGTCTGAGGTTCCTCTTAGATGTGTGCAGTCGTGTGTAATCTGCACTGCTGTAAAGATAACAACAGAAATTAAAATAAAAGGTGGTCTTATTAATCTTTCCTAAAACATCTGAAGTTCAAAACTTCCCAGTGGACCCTGAATTTTCTGTTGATGATCCTGTCAATGACGCTGCCCATTGCTAGTCGCAGCACATGGCAAACTCTTCCAACTCTGCTCTGTTAGAGGCCCTAATATGCTAACACAATAAAATATTTGCTTAAGGTGAAAGGCTTTTCCTGGGACAGCATTCGGGAAATGTAGGGGCAGAGGGAGAAATTGAGGAAAGAAAAGCTCTAAACACCTTTATTCCATTCCAGCCCAACACAACACTCACTTCTCTGAAGAAGTCCCCTTGATTTTCCCCCAACCACATCAGTCATTTTGTCTTTGAAACTCTCTCCAGGCACATTGGTTTTGTCTACTCCTATGGTCATACTTTACTCTTCCATTTCTGCTCTCACCATATAAAAATGCAAAATCTTCACAGCAATGTACTTGACCAGCTGAACTCAAAGCAGAGCATCACAGAGCCCATCCTTAACCACGTGGCAGCCTGGTCCTTCCTGCT
>NW_009634572.1:0-5066 GCF_000690535.1 Cariama cristata | reverse complement strand
CCACCTCGCCTCCCCGAATTTCTAAGCGTTAAAGTAGCAAGGGACCTGCCCTGGCAGGGAGGTGCGCCTCAACCAGCAGAAACCGATAACAGCAGAAGTATTTTGCTGCGTCAAATCCCTGGCAGCACTGTAGCTACATATTTTGCCGATGGTTATCTCCTTTCCCGGGGTGCTCTGTGCGTGCAGCATAGGGGAAACTTGTTTCACCGAGTCAGCGCCAGCCCGTGCCAACTCACCATTTTATTCAGCAGCAACAAGGTCTTAGCATCTCTTTCAGCATCTCTTCCAGCAACCAGCCCTTGGTATTACCCAGAGTGAAAATGAGACACAATTCACCCTCTGCTGCTGTCTGGGATGGGGCGGTGCATCTTTCCTCTCCCTCCCCATGCCTTGCCTTCCCGCTTCCCCCAGGCTCCAGAGGAACAATCTTCGCCTTGTTCCCGCTCAGTGACCTGGCGCTGGCATTAACACGCATGAGCGGCTGCATCATCTGCACAGGGGAAAAATGCTGGGGCTGTGGCCAGGCGTAAGTGGCCAAGGCAAAGGCAGATGCATCCACCCGGCTGCAGCCATCCGCTGAGATGGATGGAAGTTTAATGTATCCCAGGAAAGACATTGCAAAAAAAAAAAACCCAACACACCCTGGGTTTTGAGCAGGATGAAAAGAAGAGGCTGATCTATGGAGTTTCTTAGGTGGAAAGGACATCAGCAGGGAAAGCCTTGCGCCGCGTTGCTGGTGGGGCTGAAGGGAGAAGGACTGCACAGAAATGGGGGTCAAATAGGTGATATTTAGAGCAGCAGAGCCCCTGGATGACTTGCCCTCCAGTTGCAAGCATGATTTCAATAATAATAATAATAAATATAGACCCTTTGTGGGGTGCTGCTAAGAACCTCATCCCTGACTGAGGCTGTGCGCCCCAGGGAGCCCTCCCACACCAGGAGTGGGACTTGGGGAACGCAAGTGCCAATTAGGGGAACACGTCAAGGCCACTGAAGCGTTTTGCACTGCTCACCAGCCGGGGAGCTGATGGGAACACTTTCCAGCCCCTACCTGGGAAGCAGTGGGGGGCCCCGGGGAAGGAGCCTGCCCTTTGCCCTCTGCGATTTTCTCAGGGCTGTGCTCACCAGCACTTCCAAAGAGCTCTTTTTTTCAGCTGCTGAAAAGATGATATCAAGGGTTGAATCTCTAGAATTTTTTTAGAAATACTATTTATACCCGTATGTAGTTTCTTGCAGACCTGAAAAAGGCAGGCAGCCGCAGCTGGATCTGACTTTTCTGCTCTGGCTGGAGGCTGAGGGCAGTTCTCCACTTGCCTTGCTGGAAAGCCCTAAGGGCAAGCAATGGAGGCAATGGCATCCACCCACTGCTTCATTTGGCTGTCCCAGCATCATCATTTTCAAGTGCTACCAGGATGCCGCTATTAGGCAGGATGAAGAAACACCACCCCGAATGCTCTGAACCAAACATTGGAGCTAGAAGCAGAGCGAAGAGCCATCCTGCAATGCAGGTCAGGTTGCCTGCAGGTCCCCTGGTTCAGTGGTGACTTCTGCCTGAGTGGACATACCTGAGAAAATCTCTGATAAGAGATACTTGGTGGTACTGACCTCACAGAGGTCTTTAGGCATCAGAGTGCACTTACAGAAAGTTATAATTTCAGTCTATATCATTTCATCGTAACCCTTAGGCACATTTCGGAAGTGCCTCTTGCCCCCGAGAGCTGGAGCAAGCCCTGCTGCCATGGGCAGTGTTTAAGACCCCTGCTGGGTAGCAGACGGGGGACTGTGAATATGTGTTCCCCCTTACTCTACATTTAAATTACTGAGCAGCTAATAACTCTGATTCTGAAAGGCAGAATGTTGACATTTGAAAAAAAAAAAAAAGTTCTGTTGCTATAGCTACCAAGATGAGCTTCCAGCCATGAGATTATGATCAATAAAACATGCCAGATGTGTCTCCAAGAGCTTTCATTAATAAAAAAACCAAGTGTGATGAGAATCTTTACAATAATTTTAGGGAACACGAATCAGATGCTTTTAAATAACTATTCTGATGAAAAGAAAAAAGCAACTAGCACCCATAAGATTTTAACCCAAGCAGTAACTGAAGCCTTGCTCTCACTGAGAACACATGCAGCAAAATAGCCTTTCAGAATCATGCAGAGTGCACAGCTGAGCGCAAGTGGAAGGGGAAGCCTCTGCTCTAAGATGTTGCCACTGGTCCTTCCCCTCCTGCAGAACTGCCAATGTGCAGAACAAAACCCTGGGGCAAGTCACAATAATGAAGGCTGAATTCCCTGTCCTTGCAAAATCTTTCCTTTGCAAGCTGTCTTGAGCTCACTATCTTGTTCCCTCTGGAGTATCTACTCATATGGATTATAAATTCAAAAGAAAGATGCATTCATTGTTGGGCCTAATGAAGGCCCACCAGATATGCATCCAGCGGGAGTGGACAAAAGCAGCAGAGGAGGAGAGGAGCCTCAGCGCCAGGCCTTGCCTGGGGGCCAGCAGCTCCCTTCCCAGCAGCCTGGCGGGGTGCTGGAGGGCTGCGGTCACCCTTCAGGCTTCAACAGCCCTTAGAGTTTCTCTGCTGTGGATATCTACTCTTGTCTGTTGGAGACCTTTCATGCAACACTTTCCAAACACCTCTGGGTCTGGTTCTCTACAGCCTTGCCTTATCCCAGGTTGCCAAACTCTCACCAAAGAACATGACAAAGCCAAACTCCACCACTCGCCAGGCTGGCAGCCTGATCTCTACCAGCTTCATCAACTAAGCGTATGAATGAAGGATCCTCTTCTTCATCACGCCACGAAGATGATCAGGGGGCTGGAGCACCTCTCCTATGAAGACAGGCTGAGAGAATTGGGGTTGTTCAGCCTGGAGAAGAGGTGGCTCCGAGTAGACCTTAGAGCAGCCTTCCAGTACCTAAAGGGGCCTACAAGAAAGCTGGGGAGGGACTTTTTACAAGGGCATGTAGTGATAGGACAAGGGGCAATGGCTTTAAACTGGAAGAGGGTAGATTTAGACTGGATATTAGGAAGAAATTCTTCACCATGAGGGTGGTGAGGCACTGGAACAGGTTGCCCAGAGAAGCTGTGGATGCCCCCTCCCTGGAAGTGTTCAAGGCCAGGTTGGATGGGGCTTTGAGCAACCTGGTCTAGTGGAAGGTGTCGTGGCCCACGGCAGGGGATTGGAACTAGGTGATCTTTAAGGTCCTTTCCAACCACACCATTATGTGATTCTGTGATTCTATGATCTCCACGCATACTCATGCTCCTGCACTCAGGTGTGGATACAGTTCTCCTTCCTGACAGCTCCTGCACAGGTTCCAGTTAGAGTAGAAGGAAAATTTTTATTAAAATTGACTCATGTTTTTATGCTTATTTTTATGTGCTTTGGCTCTTTTTTTATGCGCTTTGGCTCTTTTTTTATGCATATTCTCTCATTTCCCAGTTCCCTGTTCATTTTCACCAGTGTGTCTCCAGGTTAATAAACTCACTTCAAGCTACATGGATGCTTTGAGTCCAATTCCAACACTCTGCATCTCTGATTAGCTCATAACAAGCGAGGTACTTGTTTGCTGCCATATTGTCATTGAATTATCCTGCTCTGGAACTGGATGCCACTGTTTGTCACCATGGGAATGAAACATTAATTTAATGCTATCTGCATTTATTAGAGAGCAAGCCTATTGTATGGGCTGCCAAGGGAAACTGACAGTCCTCTACAATAATGAGCGTGGGGGGAAAAAAACATTTCTCATTAGGAATGACTCTTCCCGCCTCTCTCGTGCTGCTCATGTGTCTGTGGATCAATGGAGACAACTCAGCTGGAAATGAGAGAAAAATACAAAAATGTCTCAAAGCTTCACCTATGAGTGGATTTGGTAATGATTCACCCACTGCACAAGTCTGATTTTCTGCATCTTATATCGCTCTTTTGCAGTTCAAATAAAGATACTAAATTTTGTGACATTTCCAAGTATCTTCCTCAAAGAAAATGGTTTAAATAAAGAGTAGAAAACGCCTAGGAGAATATTCTGCTACTTATTCAGAAACATAATATGCAGCTTTTCACAATATTTTAATGTCAAGATTCAATTCTATGCAGCCCCGTGGGATAGAATGGTTTTACACTCACCGCTTTACATATCATGATATAGAAAGACACACAGAGGATCTGCTCCCGGTGCGTCTCTTTGTGACAAATGGCACATGTTCTGCATGACGGCAGTAGAGCTAGTTGGGCATTTAGCATGAGTATGAATTCTACAGGTTTTATTTAAGTGACTTTATAAAGGTCACTCATCAGGGGAGTCCACAGTGACGCCACACCTGAAGAAAGCCCACAGGGTTTCTCCCCGCAGGTAGGTGGATGTGTCAGGACCAGCTGGGAACCAAGGTGCTGCGCAGCAGCCCTGCAGCAAAGGACGTCGGGGTTCTGGGGGACGCGAGGCTCCGTGCGAGCCAACAACGTGTGGAAAAGGCAAACTCCCTGCCGAGCGACATCAGGGAAGCGGGGGCCAGCAGGCCCGGAGGAGGTCGTGTGCTCACATACTCAGCGGCGAGGAGGCTAAGAACAGTTGTTGTGCGGCCTGGTGAAGTGTCCCCTCTGAAATCAGAGATGGGGAACAGGTTTGTGGGATGGGAAGCACCTGTACCAAATACAAACACGTTTAAAGGAAGAAAAACACCCGGCAGCTTGAAGAAAGCTAGTAACGCTTCAGCCGGCCCGGAGGAGGTCGTGTGCTCACATACTCAGCGGCGAGGAGGCTAAGAACAGTTGTTGTGCGGCCTGGTGAAGTGTCCCCTCTGAAATCAGAGATGGGGAACAGGTTTGTGGGATGGGAAGCACCTGTACCAAATACAAACACGTTTAAAGGAAGAAAAACACCCGGCAGCTTGAAGAAAGCTAGTAACGCTTCAGCCCTCGGACGAGACGGCTGCACTGCGGCCCGGCTGCTGCCTGTCGGCTCGCCAGTGAACGCGAGAAAACGCAGCTTTTGCGCGGGGGAGAGGGACAGAGAAATACAAGCAGGTAAGCAGTAACGCACAAGAGCCCCAGGCTG